>NW_028319275.1:325000-476191 GCF_062004578.1 Staurois parvus
CTCTCTCTCCCTCCCTCTCACCCCAATCCCTGTCTCTCACTCACTTCCTTCTCTCCATTGATTCCTCTCTCTCACCTCCTCTCTCCCTCTCCCCCATCCCCCTCTCTCACTACCCCTCTCTCACCCCCCTCTCTCTCACCCCATCTATTACCCCCCCTTCTCTCTCTCACTCCCCTCATCCTCCCCTCTCTCACCCTCCCTTTCTCCCTCACCCCCCTCTTCCTCACCCCCTTCTCTCCCCCAACCACCTATCACCCCCCTCTTTCTATCACCCTCCTCTTTCTCTCACCCCCTCTCACCCCCATCCCTCTCTATCACTACCTTCCTTCTACCCCTCTCTCTCTCACCCCCCCTCTCTCTCACCCTCCTCTCTCTCTCTTACTGCTCTCCCTCTCACCCCCCTACCTTTCTCCCCCTCCTACTCTCTCACCTCCCTCTCTCTCCCACTACCCCTCTCTCACCCCCTCTCTTACCTCCCCTTCTCTCTCTCACCCCCCTCATCCACCCCCTCTCTCTCTCTCACCCCTTCTCTCTTCACCTCCCCTCTATATCTCAGTATGATAGCTGTGTATGAAGGAAGTGGTAGTGGACTTTGATCGATGACAGAAGAATATAGAAGAGAAGATATGGAGGGATGTGGAGGAAAATGATCATAGAGAGGTAGAATAGGCATTGATAGAAAAGAATGATAGTGAGCAGAGAGGGAAATGGTGGTGGATAGAAGGGAAGGAGAATGATTCAGAGAGGAGCATGACAAAGATGAAGGTAAATGAGAATGTTCAGGATGCAGAGCATACATTTATAGAGCAGAAGGAGATATATATATATATATATATATATATATATATATCATTAAAAAACTGGTAGTTGTCATTATTTGTAATTTGGTTTTAAAAAAAAAAAAAAAGGCTGTTCAGTCTAAAATGCCCGGGTCTATTTTTTTTTGCCCCAATGCCGGTCTGGTTTCCTGGGTCACTGGGGAAGCTATCCAGTTTGATTTTGCTGCCTCATGTGACTCTGGCGGCCATCTTGGGTCAGGCAGAGTCTATTTATACCCTGGCTCCAGGGTTTGGTGCGTATATTGTGAGTGGATAGTGTAGACACAGGTCACCTGTCTGTCAAAGAAAGTGAATAGCGGCAGGGAAAGGTTCTAGACAAGTAGGGACAGAATAGGAACATCCCATACTTCCTGGAATCCTCCCATTTGGACACAGACCGGCCAGGCTGCATTCCGCTCTCTGAGACAGATGCTGTCGGCACATCTGAGACCTGCTCTGTTCCATGTTTCTGTTAAAACCCATGAGTGTTCCCAGTCAGGTTCCTTTCCACTGGCTGTTTGTACCATTCAACTTTGCCTTCAATACAAGTTACTGCAACTGGACTTTGTATAATCTCTGCACCACACTGCACCTCCCCACACGTCCATACATAGTCATTGATGTTACTCAGGAGTCCCCGTCCCTTTGTTTATATCAGCTGTCATCCATCAGACCTATCATTTGGCGGGAATTAAGTGATGAGACCAGATATGTCAGCAGTTGGCGGGGTTTTATTCTCTTTCAGCGGGTTCTGCATCGCTGCATGATGACAGTGGATATACATCATGGGGCATTTTTTTTGTTTTTGTATTTAAGGACTTAAACACGTGTCTGTGTGTTTATTTACACTTTACTTTTTTTTGTGAATGAGTAGTATCATTTACACATTCACAATGGGAGCAGTAAGTGGGTGCCCCTTTTTTTAGAAAGATTCAAGATTCTGTCCCCCATCTCTAGACCCCCACAACCACCAGGCCAGGGTTGTTGGGAGGAGGACCCTTTTCCTCATATACATGTGGACATGGACCACCCCCCCCCCCATTTGGTGTTGAGGGCATGTGGTCTGATGTAGAGCAGGAGCGGCCGGGGTCAGTGCTGAGATGTCTATAGCCGCTGTCAGTTCTGAGATGTCTATAGCCGGGGTCAGTGCTGAGATCTCTATAGCCGCTGTCAGTGCTGAGATGTCTATAGCCGCTGTCAGTGCTGAGATGTCTATAGCCGGGGTCAGTGCTGAGATGTCTATAGCCGGGGGCAGTGCTGAGATGTCTATAGCCACTGTCAGTGCTGAGATGTCTATAGCCGCTTTCAGTGCTGAGATGTCTATAGCCGCTGTCAGTGCTGAGATGTCTATAGCTGGGGTCAGTGCTGAGATCTCTATAGCCGCTGTCAGTGCTGAGATGTCTATAGCCGGGGTCAGTGCTGAGATGTCTATAGCTGGGGTCAGTGCTGAGATTTACAGTATATAGTCAGTGCCAATGCTAAATGCTGAGATGTCTATAGCCGGGGTCAGTGCTGAGATGTCTATAGCCGCTGTCAGTGCTGAGATGTCTATAGCTGGGGTCAGTGCTGAGATGTCTATAACTGGGGTCAGTGCTGAGATCTCTATAGCCGCTGTCAGTGCTGAGATGTCTATAGCTGGGGTCAGTGCTGAGATGTCTATAGCCGGGGTCAGTGCTGAGATCCCTATAGCCGCTGTCAGTGCTGAGATGTCTATAGCCGCTGTCAGTGCTGAGATCTCTATAGCTGGGGTTAGTGCTGAGATTTACAGTATATAGTCAGTGTCAATGCTGAATGCTGAGATGTCTATAGCCGGGGTCAGTGCTGAGATCTCTATAGCCGCTGTCAGTGCTGAGATCTCTATAGCTGGGGTCAGTGCTGAGATGTCTATAGCCGTTGTCAGTGCTGTGATGTCTATAGCCGCTGTCAGTGCTGGGGTGTCTATAGCCGGTGCAGGGGCGGACTGACAACTCATGGGGCCCCCGGGCAATAAGGGATCATGGGGCCCCTGTGTCCTTGCCCAAACTCAAAAAAGCCTATGAAAAAGGTACCAGGGGCATCTCATGGGGCCCCCTACTGACCCGGGCCCTTGGGCAGTGCCCGAGTTTCCAAATGGTCAGTCCGCCCCTGTCTATAGCCGCTGTCAGTGCTGATATGTCTATAGCCGCTGTCAGTGCTGTGATGTCTATAGCCGCTGTCAGTGCTGAGATATCTATAGCTGCTGTCAGTGCTGAGATGTCTATAGCTGCTGTCAGTGCTGAGATGTCTATCGCCGCTGTCAGTGCTGAGATGTCTATAGCCGGGGTCAGTGCTGAGATGTCTATAGCCGCTGTCAGTGCTGAGATGTCTATAGCCGCTGTCAGTGCTGAGATGTCTATAGCCGCTGTCAGTTCTGAGATGTCTATAGCCGCTGTCAGTGCTGAGATGTCTATAGCCGCTGTCAGTGCTGAGATGTCTATAGCCGCTGTCAGTGCTGAGATGTCTATAGCCGCTGTCAGTGCTGAGATGTCTATAGCCACTGTCAGTTCTATGATGTCTATAGCCGCTGTCAGTGCTGAGATGTCTATAGCCGCTGTCAGTGCTGAGATGTCTATAGCCGCTGTCAGTGCTGAGATGTCTATAGCCGCTGTCAGTGCTGAGATGTCTATCGCCGGCGTCAGTGCTGAGATGTCTATCACCGGCGTCAGTGCTGAGATGTCTATCGCCGGCGTCAGTTTGCTCCATTTGGTCTTTTCAGGTAGACTCAGTGATGTGACAAAGAAACACAACACAACACAATCACGGCTCCCGGGCCTCTATTGTGCTGCAAATCAGGCAGCTTTCTCCAGTTTCATGATGTCAGCCAAGTCCTGAATAAAACCCTCGCTGTTCTCCATCGTATTAATTACCGCTGTACACAAAGCACCTGATATTAATATATAGTCCTACAGATTGTCGGGTTAAAGGGACCCTGTCACCAGCCCTCACGGCATTAGGTCATAATACAAAGATGAATATTTCATCACTGGTTCTCTAAAACCTTTCCAAGTTACCGAAAGTTTCATCTGCAAGTGTCAGTTCTTGCCTGTGCCAGCCCCAGAAGCTTCTCCCTCCCTGCCAATGACTACATCACTGTCAGCAGAATCGGGAACAAGTGGAGGGGGGGGGGGGGGCAGGAGGGGCGGCTGCCCTGGGTTTAGTGTTTTCATGTGGGGAATGGGGAGCTTGTGGCAAGTTCCCTTCAGTTCTACCACTACAGGACAGTGAGGCCAGCAGTGTAACCGCTGAACACACAGCATGAATGAAGGTCCCCCAACGTCACTGTTCAGTCCCGAGCAGGGGCGGACTGACCATTCAGGCGCTCAGGCGTTGCCCAAGGGCCCGGGGTCAGTAGGGGGCCCCATGAATACCTTTCATAGGCTTTCTTGGGTGTGGTTTGAGTGTGGGCGAGGACACGGGCCCCATGATCCCCTATTGCCCGGGGGCCCCATGAGTTGTCAGTTTGCCCCTGGTCCCAAGTCCACAGGCAACCCATCTGACAGCTCTGGAACTACACAGTCGTGCTGATATAAGCAGTAGAAACCCAGCTTCAGAAGATGACTGGGCACACACATCAAGAGACAGGTGGCATAATGTATGTCAGGGTCCTGTCCATGGCAAAGATTCTGGAAGATCTGACATTTCTGCCAGTACTCTGCATGGCCGCAGAAGGACACATCAGCCTCAGTCTGGTGCCAGACGGCCTTTATAAGGAGGCTCATCACTTCTTCAAGTTGCTGGATGATCTCTAGCTCCCCGTGCCCAGTTCCTGTTTCCTGCGATTCTGACCCGTGATTTCCTGTTACCGACTCGGCTTGCTCCTGGACCTGTCTACTCTGCGTTACCCCTGATCTGACCTCAGCTTGGCTTACGGATACTCTCTCTCTCTCGCTCCTCTGTGTATGACCTCGGCTATCCCATCTGACTACGTCTGCTCTGATTCCCACCTCGTACCTGACCTTGACTTGAACCGACTACCCAGTAAACATCTAAATCCCGGAAGGGCTTGCATACCACGCACAGGCGCCTCCTGTCTGCAGACCTATCTCCGTGCACCACCAACCAGCACTCCTACTGGTGACCTGTGCAACTTTGGGCCTGACTCCCGCTGTCCCACTCTCAGGGGAGTCCGGAACTTAGCCCCAAGGGAAGCCCTCTCTCCATTGGGCTCCATCACCAGGTACGTGATAATGTGGGACCTTTTGTCTTGGCCACTGGACTACCTTGTCCCGACACTGACTGTTAGGGTTTCCTACAGAGCAGCATTATATTGCTTTGGGCACCACTCGAAGTAGAGGTGAAAGCATATCTTTGAGTCCCAGAGCATGGGGTGCAGGCTTATCCTGATACCAGTCTAGAGGGCTAGTAAAATAAAGAGGAAAGGATCAACGCTGCTCCCATGGTAAGCCCCAGATACATCAGAGTGGGTGGTTTGGTGGAGACATTTATCACTTATTTACCTGGGCTGGCTGGGAGTAGCAGCGTTCCTTTACTCTTTACATTCTTTTTTTTAATGTTTTAAACACAAGTCGACAAATTCCTGTTGACCTCAATGGAGCAGTGCAGATGACAGCTCAGGTCCTCTGAATGACATACACTGAATTTCTGCAGATGCAGGTCCTACTGATGTTTGAACTGCAGGTCAGTTGCAGCCTTTTTTTTTGTTCAATGCCGCATTTGCATCTGATCTGCACTGCGTTTCAATGGAAAAGGCTGTGTTTGAGAAGAACGCCTGTCTACAGGAGGCCTTACTTGGGTGTGCAGCTCCCAGCTCAGCCTCACGTTGTCTCAGGTGACAGCATCACATTTACCACACTAGGTTATGGTGTCAGGAGGAATTCCTCTACAGCAATTACAGTTCAGGAGAAGAAACTTGTATTTTGCTGTTTCGAATGTAAGCCACTGTTGGAGTAGAGAGGGCGCACCTAGCAATATTGTGCAGGAACAGGATCTTCCCAAAGCTTCACTAGACTCACCACTCTGAACCTGCTAGATCCACAGACATTGATTCCAAGATGGCGGTGCCCAAAAGTCTTAGATTATGGAGGCCTTACAAAGGAAAGTGGATATCTAATGCACAGCCATTGCAGTCATGTAAAGACAGAGTCTCTTTAGAAAACAGTTTTTAAATAAAGAGTTTTTACTTGGCCTTACTGTAGAATCAGGATCTCTCCAACTTAATTCGAAGTTTCAGAAAGAAAATAGTTGACCTCTTAAATACCTGGCCACCTCCCAACCCCAACCTGCTTATTGGTAGGAAATGCTCCTGAAATCCGAGAATACCAGCTCTACTTGGCTAGTAAAGCCTATTGGTTCGCTTTTTTTATAAGAGGGTAGAGTGCTGTTGGGTGTGGTCCTCTGGGATAAGAGGGTAGAGAGCTGTTGGGTGTGGTCCTCTGAGATAAGAGGGTAGAGCACTGTTAGATGTGGCCCTCTGGGATAAGAGGGTAGAGCGCTGTTGGCTTGTGGTCCTCTGAGATAAGAGGGTAGAGCACTGTTGGATGTGATCCTCTGGGATAAGAGGGTAGAGAGCTGTTAGATGTGGTCCTCTGGGATAAGAGGGTAAAGCGCTGTTGGGTGTGGTCCTCTGGGATAAGAGGGTAGAGCGCTGTTGGGTGTGGTCCTCTGGGATAAGAGGGTAGAGCACTGTTAGATGTGGTCCTCTGGGATAAGAGGGTAAAGCGCTGTTGGGTGTGGTCCTCTGGGATAAGAGGGTAGAGCGCTGTTGGGTGTGGTCCTCTGGGATAAGAGGGTAGAGTGCTGCTTGGTATGGTCCTCTGAGATAAGAGGGTAGAGCGCTGTTGGGTGTAGTCTTCTGGGATAGGAGGGTAGAGTGCTGTTAGATGTGGTCCTCTAGGATAAGAAGGTAGAGCGCTGTTAGATGTGGTCCTCTGGGATAAGAGGGTAGAGCACTGTTGGATGTGGTCCTCTGGGATAAGAGGGTAGAGTGCTGTTGGATGTGGTCCTCTGGGATAAGAGGGTAGAGTGTTGTAGAATGTGGTCCACTGGGATAAGAGGGTAGAGTGTTGTAGAATGTGGTCCTCTGGGATAAGAAGGTAGAGCAGTGTTGGATGTGGTCCTCTGGGATAAGAGGATAGAGTGCTGTTGGGTGTGGTCCTCTGGGATAAGAGGGTAGAGTGCTGTTGGGTGTGGTCCTCTGGGATAAGAGGGTAGAGTGCTGTTGGGTGTGGTCCTCTGGGATAAGAGGGTAGACTGCTGTTGGGTGTGGTCCTCTTAGATAAGAGGGTAGACTGCTGTTGGGTGTGGTCCTCTGAGATAAGAGGGTAGAGCGCTGTTGGGTGTGGTCCTCTGGGATAAGGGGGTAGAGTGCTGTAGAGTGTGGTCCTCTGGGATAAGAGGGTAGAGCGCTGTTGGGTGTGGTCCTCTGGGATAAGAGGGTAGAGCGCTGTAGGGTGTGGTCCTCTGGGATAAGAGGGTAGAGCGCTGTTGGGTGTGGTCCTCTGGGATAAGAGGGTAGAGCGCTGTAGGGTGTGGTCCTCTGGGATAAGAGGGTAGAGCGCTGTTGGGTGTGGTCCTCTGGGATAAGAGGGTAGAGTGTTGTAGGGTAGAGTGTTGTAGGGTGGAGTGTTGTAGGGTGGAGTGTTGTAGGGTGGAGTGTTGTATTGTCTGCAGACAGGTGTTGGAGGCCCCAGCATAGCTCATACATCTACAATCTCTGCATTTTGTGGCATGCTGCATCGGTGGAGTTGTGCTCTGAGAACCCTCGTGGTCCCTGTCCAGCCCGGACACGTCTCCATGCAGCCAGCCACGGCCTGAGGCCTACCCTCGGACATCTCTACATGGTGCTGACCAAGTGGTGTCCAGCGTGGGGCGGCCATCGAGAGGTTAATGGCGATGTCTTGTTATCGCCGCCTCAGCTGAACATGTTGATTATGAAGCATCGCCCTCCCCTGAACACAGCCTAACCCTGTAATCCACAGCTAATTTCTGCCAGGCACTCAATAGCAGGCCTTCTATTGATGGGAACGACTCGTGATTAACCAAGGCAAGGCGGCCAATCAATACAAAGCTCTTAGGCTGATAAATCCTGCTATTGAGCGCCGGCCCCCGGGGTCGATTCCTGTTTATAAGGATATGATTAGGATGCTGGGAGGGGCCGGCAGCTGTGTGATGAGACCGGGACACTTTACATCTCATTTCATTTCTAGACGGAGACCCCCCCCCCCCCCCATCTCCACCAGGGAGACCGGCCTCCTCCGGGGATTAATATCTCATTATATCCAGGTGCTCCGCCGGGAAATGGCAAAATCCCCACATAGAGGGGCTGCGAGATCGGCTTACTGCCTAATACTCCACCTAAAGTGCTCTAAAGTACTCCACCTTCACATCATCTGTAGTACTCTGCCTGATATTATCTGCTATACTCCGCATAATACTGTATACAGTCATGGCCGAAATTGTTGGCACCCTTGATATTTTTCCTGAAAATCAAGTATTTCACACAAAAAAGGTATTGCATTAACACATGTTTTGCTATACACATGTTTATTCCCTTTGTATGTATTGGAACAAATATAAAACAGAGGCAGAAAAGCAAATATGACATAATGTCACACAAAACCCCAAAAATGGGCTGGACAAAAGTATTGGCACCCTTAACTTAATATTTGGTTGCACACCCTTTGGAAAACATAACTGAAATCAGTCGCTTCCTATAACCATCAATAAGCTTCTGACACCTCTCACCCGGAATTTTGGACCACTCTTCCTTTGCAAACAGCTCCAGGTCTCTCTTATTGGAAGGACACCTTTTCCCAACAGCAATTTTAAGATCTCTCCACAGGTGTTCAATGGGATTTAGATCTGGGCTCATTGCTGGCCACTTCAGAACTCTCCAGCGCTTCTTTGCCATCCATTTCTGAGTGCTTTTTGACGTATGTTTGGGGTCATTGTCCTGCTGGAAGACCCAGGATCTTGGACGCAAACCCAGCTTTCTGACACTGGGCCCTACAGTGCGACCCAAAATCCTTTGGTAATCCTCAGATTTCATGATGCCTTGCACACAGTCAAGGCACCCAGTGCCAGAGGCAGCAAAACAACCCCAAAACATCATTGAACCTCCACCATATTTTACCGTAGGTACTGTGTTTTGTTCTTTGTAGGCCTCATTCCGTTTTCGGTAAACAGTAGAATGATGTGCTTTACCGAAAAGCTCTATCTTGGTCTCATCTGTCCACAAGACGTTTTCCCAGAAGGCTTTTGGCTTACTCAAGTACATTTTGGCAAACTGTAGTCTTGCTTTTTTATGTCTCTGTGTCAGCAGTGGGGTCCTCCTGGGTCTCCTGCCATAGCGTTTCATTTCATTTAAATGTCGACGGATAGTTCGCGCTGACACTGATGCTCCCTGAGCCTGCAGGACAGCTTGAATGTCTTTGGAACATGTTTGGGGCTGCTTATCCACCATCCGGACTATTCTGCGTTGCAATCTTTCATCAATTTTCCTCATCCGTCCACGACCAGGGAGATTAGCTACAGTGCCATGGGTTGCAAACTTCTTGATAATGTTGCGCACTGTGGACAAAGGCAAATCTAGTTCTCTGGAGATGGACTTGTAACCTTGAGATTGTTGATATTTTGCCACAATTTTGGTTCTCAGGTCCTCAGACAGTTCTCGTCTCCTCTTTCTGTTGTCCATGCTTAGTGTGGCACAGACAGACACACAATGCAAAGGTTAAGTGAACGTCTCTCCTTTTTATCTGCTTTCAGGTGTGATTTCTATATTGCCCACACCTGTTACTTGCCCCAGGTGAGTTTACAGGAGCATCACATGCTTGTAACATTCTTATTTATCCGCAGTTGTGAAAGGGTGCCAATACTTTTGTCCAGCCCATTTTTGGAGGTTTGTGTGACATTATGTCGAATTTGCTTTCTTTCCTCCCTTTTTTTGTTTTGTCCCAATACACACAAAGGGAATAAACATGTGTATAGCAAAACATGTGTTAATGCAATACGTTTCGTGAGAAATACATGATTTCCTGGAGAAATATCAAGGGTGCCAACAATTTCGGCCATGACTGTATATACACTATATAATACTCCACCTAATACTGTATACAATACTCCACCTAATATTATATATAATACTCCGCCTAATACTGTATACAATACTCCACCAAAAATTATATATAATACTCCGCCTAATACTGTATACAATACTCCACCAAAAATTATATATAATACTCTGCCTAATACTGTATGCAATACTCCACCTAATATTATATATAATACTCCGCCTAATACTATATATGATACTCCGCCTAATACTGTATATATACACTATATAATACTCCACCTAATACTGTATACAATACTCCGCCTAATATATATAATAGTCCGCCTAATACTGTAAACAATACTCCACCTAATATTATATATAATACTCCGCCTAATACTGTATACAATACTCCACCTGATATATATAATACTCCACCTAATACTATATATAATACTCTGCCTAATACTATATATAATACTCTGCCTAATACTGTATACAATACTCCGCCTAATATATATAATACTCCACCTAATACTGTATACAATACTCCACCTAATATATATAATACTCCACCTAATACTGTATACAATACTCCACCTAATACATATATAATACTCCACCTAATACTGCATACAATACTCCACCTAATATATATAATACTCCACCTAATACTGCATACAATACTCCACCTAATATATATCATACTCCACCTAATACTGTATACAATACTCCACCTAATATATATAATACTCCACCTAATACTGTATACAATAATCCACCTGATATTATATATAATACTCCACCTAATACTGTATACAATACTCCGCCTAATACTATATATAATACTCCGCCTAATACTGTAAACAATACTCCACCTAATACTGTATATAATACTCCGCCTAATACTGTATACAATACTCCACTTAATATATACAATAATCCACCTAATATTATATATAATACTCTGCCTAATACTGCATACAATGTACCATCTATTCTATAATATTTCACATAATATGACCTTCCTTCAACACTCCACATGATGTATACTGTACAATACCCCTCCTAGTATTATGTACAATACTCCACCTAATATTATAGTATATACAATACTCCACCTGATAGTATATACTGTACAATACTCCACCTAATACTGTATACAATGTACCATCTATTCTATTCCATAATATTTCACATAACATGACCTTCAATACTCTACCTATTATATACCGTACAATACCCCTCCTAGTATTATCTGCTATACTCCACCTAATATTATATACAATGCTCCACTTAATAATATATATAATACTCCACCTAATATTATATACAGTACTGTACAATACCCCTCCTAGTTCTATCTGCTATACTCCACCTGATATTAGATACTGTACAATACCCCTCCTAATATTATCTGCTATACTCCACCTAATAATATATATAATACTCCACCTAATATTACAGAATATACGATACTCCATCTGATATTTTATACTGTACAATACTCCACCTAATACTGTATACAATGTACCATCTATTATATTCTGTAATATTTCACATACGGTAATATGACCTTCAATACTTCACCTGATATTACATACTGTACAGTACCCCTCCTAGTATTATCTGCTATACTCCACCTAATATTGTATAGAATGCTCCACCTAATAATATATATAATACTCCACCTAATATTACAGTATATACAGTACTCCACCACCTATTATATACTGTACAATACCCCTCCTAGTATTATCTGCTATACTCCACCTAATATTATATACAAAACTCCACCTATTATATAAAATACTCCACCTAGTATGATATACAATACTTCACCTAATATTCTATACAATACTCCTCCTAATATAATACACAATACTCCTCCTAATATTATATACAATACTCCTCCTAATATAATACACAATACTCCTCCTAATATAATACACAATACTCCTCCTAATATAATACACAATACTCCTCCTAATATTATATACAATACTCCTCCTAATATTATATACAATACTCCTCCTAATATTATATACAATACTCCTCCTAATATTATATACAATACTCCTCCTAATATTATATACAATACTCCTCCTAATATAATACACAATACTCCTCCTAATATAATACACAATACTCCTCCTAATATTATATACAATACTCCTCCTAATATAATACACAATACTCCTCCTAATATTATATACAATACTCCTCCTAATATTATATACAATACTCCTCCTAATATAATACACAATACTCCTCCTAATATTATATACAATACTCTTCCTAATATAATACACAATACTCCTCCTAATATTATATACAATACTCCTCCTAATATAATACACAATACTCCTCCTAATATAATACACAATACTCCTCCTAATATTATATACAATACTCCTCCTAATATTATATACAATACTCCTCCTAATATTCTATACAATACTCCTCCTAATATTCTATACAATACTCCTCCTAATATAATACACAATACTCCACCTAATATTACAGTGAAAGTAAAATAAAATCCCAAATTCTGGGTTGTCCCCAGAACAGGAATAGAGGGGAAATCTTCCAATGGGGACACTAGTTCTGGTGACAACCAGGGATTCCTGCACTTTGTAGGGATCGCCTCTCACTTCCTGTCTTGGATATGAGACAGGAAGTGAAGGGAAATCTCTGCAATGGGACATAGATAGCAAAACAAATCTGACGGGTTATAACCTTTTTTTTTGCTTGGGAAAGTGCATTTGATCAGTACAGGGCCAATCAGAGCTCTGTCCAGACAGAGGGTCAGGGGTTCTGCATCCTCCTAGAGCATCCTCCTACAAGCTTTAACAAGTGCTCTGCTGGACACTGCTAGAAGTCACAAGACTGCTCTATACTGCTAAAGAGAAAAGGGATTTAGCAGTTTATATGTACTACAATAATTTAATTCCATGTACTGTGTACTATGGGAGACCAGCTATAGTGAATGCGGGGTCCGGGGAGAGCGGATATAGTGAATGCGGGGTTCGGGGAGAGCGGATATAGTGAATGCGGGGTCTGGGGAGAGCGGATATAGTGAATGCGGGGTCCGGGGAGAGCGGATATAGTGAATGCGGGGTCCGGGGAGAGCGGATATAGTGAATGCGGGGTCCGGGGAGAGCGGATATAGTGAATGCGGGGTCCGGGGAGAGCGGATATAGTGAATGCAGTGTCCGGGGAGAGCGGATATAGTGAATGCGGGGTCCGGGGAGAGGGGATATAGTGAATGCGGGGTCCGGGGAGAGGGGATATAGTGAATGCGGGGTCCGGGGAGAGCAGATATAGTGAGTGCAGGGTCTGGGGAGAGCAGATATAGTGAATGCAGGGTCTGGGGAGAGCGGATATAGTGAGTGCAGGGTCCGGGGAGAGCAGATATAGTGAGTGCAGGGTCTGGGGAGAGCAGATATAGTGAATGCAGGGTCTGGGGAGAGGGGATATAGTGAATGCAGGGTCCGGGGAGAGCGGATATAGTGAATGCGGGGTCCGGGGAGAGCGGATATAGTGAATGCAGGGTCCGGGGAGAGCGGATATAGTGAATGCAGGGTTCGGGGAGAGCGGATATAGTGAGTGCAGGGTCTGGGGAGAGCAGATATAGTGAATGCAGGGTCTGGGGAGAGGGGATATAGTGAATGCAGGGTCCGGGGAGAGCGGATATAGTGAATGCGGGGTCCGGGGAGAGCGGATATAGTGAATGCAGGGTCCGGGGAGAGCGGATATAGTGAATGCAGGGTTCGGGGAGAGCGGATATAGTGAATGCAGGGTTCAGGGAGAGCAGATATAGTGAATGCAGTGTCCGGGGAGAGCAGATATAGTGAATGCGGGGTCCGGGGAGAGCGGATATAGTGAATGCAGGGTCCGGGGAGAGCAGATATAGTGAATGCAGGGTCCGGGGAGAGCGGATATAGTGAATGCGGGGTCCGGGGAGAGCGGATATAGTGAATACGGGGTCCGGGGAGACCGGATATAGTGAATGCGGGGTCCGAGGAGAGCGGATATAGTGAATGCGGGGTCCGGGGAGAGCGGATATAGTGAATGCGGGGTCCGGGGAGAGCGGATATAGTGAATGCAGGGTCCGGGGAGAGCGGATATAGTGAATGCGGGGTCCGGTGAGAGCGGATATAGTGAATGCGGGGTCCGGGGAGAGCGGATATAGTGAATGCGGGGTCCGGGGAGAGCGGATATAGTGAATGCGGGGTCCGGTGAGAGCGGATATAGTGAATGCGGGGTCCGGTGAGAGCGGATATAGTGAATGCGGGGTCCGGTGAGAGCGGATATAGTGAATGCGGGGTCCGGGGAGAGCAGATATAGTGAATGCAGGGTCCGGGGAGACCAGATATAGTGAATGCGGGGTCCGGGGAGACCGGATATAGTGAATGCGGGGTCCGGGGAGAGCGGATATAGTGAATGCGGGGTCCGGGGAGAGCGGATATAGTGAATGCGGGGTCCGGGGAGAGCGGATATAGTGAATGCGGATATAGTGAAGGTGGTCCGAGGTTTTGTAGCACTTTGAGTAAATTTTTTTCCTTTTTAACCCCTTATTAACCCTAAACCAAATGACCGTAAATATCTCCATCCTTCTCTTCTTCTCTTGGCTGTTAATTTTCTGATTTTTTAAATGTTTTTTTTTACTTTTTTTTCTATTTTCATGTGTTTGCAATGCCCCATCATGTTTTGTATCAGAAATGTAATCTTGGTGTCATAACAACCACAACTTATTATAGAATAAAATATTCATTATCTGTAGAAATGCTATTTGTTTTATACTAACAAAATAAAAAAAAACATTTCTTTTCTTTTTTTTTCTTTTGTTACAATGTTTTGTCTGTAGAAAGCACTGAAAATGATTTTTTACAAGTATTACCAAAAGACATTTGTTCCAAAAAAATTAAATATGATTTCCTTTGATATTCAAAAAATGAACAGGAAGGAAGCAGAAATGTAGAAATTTCTCTGGGCTATAATGGGGAGAGGCTGAACTCATTTTGTCAGTGTACAGATATCAGTGTTATATACAGGGAATAGCAGTCAGTGTACAGCTTGTATATCAGTGTTATATACAGTGAAGCAAATGTGTATTTGCCCCCCCCCCCGATGGTGAATGTTCGCCCCTCACACAGAAATGATCGGTCTAACAATGGAATGTTCGGTGTAACACTGAGAGACAGAATACAACAACAAATTCAGCAGAAATGCGTCTAACAAATGATGACGGATCTGCATGTTCATGAGGGAAAGAAGGATTTGATCCCCTATCATTCAGCAGGATTTCTGGCTCCCAGGTGTCTTTCATACAGGTAACAAGCTGAGATTAGAAGCAGTCTCTTAAAGGGAGTGCTGCTAATCTCATTTTGTTACCTGTATAAAAGACACCTGTCCACAGGAGCAATCAAACCATCAGATTCCAAACTCTCCACCATGCAAAGACCAAAGAGCTGTCCAAGGATGTCAGGGACAAGATTGTAGACCTACACAAGGCTGGACTGGGCTACCAAACTATGGCCAAGCAGCTTGGTGAGAAGGTGACAACAGTTGGTGCAATCATTCACAAATGGAAGAAACACAAAACAAGTGTCAGTCTCCCTAGGTCTGGTGCACCATGCAAGATCTCACCTCGTGGAGTGTCAATGATCATGAGAACAGTGAGGAATCATCCCAAGGACGATGGACGGGGCAATGTACCATCAAATCTTGAGTGAGAACCTTCTTCCCTCAGCCAGGGCATTGAAAATGGGTGGTGGATGGGTGTTCCAGCATGACAATGACCCAAAACACACGGCCAAGGCAACAAAGGAGTGGCTCAAGAAGAAGCACATTAAGGTCCTGGAGTGGCCTAGCCAGTCTCCATACCTTCATCCAATTGAAAATCTGTGGAAGAAGCTGAAAGTTCGAGTTGCCAAACGTCAGCCACCAAACCTTAATGACTTGGAGAGGATCTGCCAAGAGAAGTGTGCCAAAATCCCTCCTGAGATGTGTGCGAACCTGGGGGCCAACTCCAGGAAACGTCTGACCTCTGTGATTGCCAACAAGGGATTTGTCACCAAGTACTAAGTCATGCTTTGTGAAGGGGATCAAATCCTTCTTTCCCTCATGAACATGCAGATCAGTCATCATTTGTTAGACGCATTTCTGCTGAATTTGTTGTTGTATTCTGTCTCTCAGTGTTACACCGAACATTCCATTGTTAGACCGATCATTTCTGTGTGAGGGGCGAACATTCAACATCAGCCGGGGAGCAAATACGCATTTCCTTCACTGTATAAGGAATATATGGGGGCCATCCTAATCCAGGCCAGATGCCATCAACATGAGGGTGTGGCTTTATGATGACAAGAGCCTTTTCACCACAACCCTAGCCAAGTAGTTGTGGGGGGGAGGGCTTAAAGGAATCTTGAAGCCGCCTTTAATAAAAAGGGACCCCCCATCCATGCAGACTGGTTCTACAAACATTGGTGAAAGAATGGGTCGCTCTCAGGAGCTCAGTGACTCCAAGCGTGGTCCCGTGATAGGTGGTCACCTGGGCAATAAGTCCATCCGTGACATTTCCTGGCTACTAAATATTCCACGGTCAACTGTTAGTGGGATTATAACAAAGTGGAAGCAACTGGGAACAACAGCCACTCAGCCACCAAGTGGTAGGCCACGTCACATGACAGGGCGGGGTCAGCGCATGCTGAAGCGCACAGTGCGCAGAAGTCACCAACTGTCTGCAGAGTCAATAGCTAAAGATCTCCAAACTTGGTGTGGCCTTCAGATGAGCCCAACAACAGTGCGTAGAGAGCTTCATGGAATGGGTTGTCATGGCCGAGCAGCTGCATCCAAGCCTTACATCACCAAGTGCAGTGCAAAGCGTCGGATGCCGTGGTGTAAAGCACGCCGCCACTGGACTCTAGAGCAGAAGAGACGTGTTCTCTGGAGTGATCAATCACGCTTCTCTGTCTGGCAATCCGATCAACGTGTCAGGGTTTGGCGGTTTCCAGGAGGACGGTACTTGCCTGACTGCATTGTGCCAAGTGTAAAGTTTGGTGGAGGGGGGATTATGGCGTGGGGTTGTTTTTTAGGGGTTGGGCTTGGCCCCCTAGTTCCAGTGAAGGGAACTCTTAAGGCGACATTTTGGACAATGTCATGCTCCCAACTTTGTGGGAAGAGTTTGGCAATAGCCGCTTCCTGTTCCAACATGACTGCACACCAGTGCACAAAGCAAGGTCCATAAAGACATGGAGGAGCCAGTTTGGGGTGGAGGAACTTGACTGTCCTGCACAGAGTCCTGACCTCAACCCCATAGAACACCTTTGAGATGAATAAAAGTTAGGCATACATTGTTCAGGCCTATTATCCATGATTGAAACTGTCCTACACCTGACCAATATTTATTTATTTTTTTTGTGATGTAATTTAGAAGTTGGAATCAGGTATACACGTAGAGTAGCAACTTTAGATACCGCCAACCTGAGATTATGAATCTGCATATAAATTTGCTAGGACTGTGAGGCGAGAAAGGGGACACATGCGTAGATGCCATGGAGTCGCACCATACACCTCCACTGCTTGTGTGTCTCTATGTTAAACTGCATCCAGTCCTGTCTGTGGTGCCATGAGAAGGGTAATACCATGCATGAATTTTTTTTCCTTCTTTCAAGGCACGTGACATCACATGGAAGGTAAGAAATGTCATTGGGAAGATCCCCTCCCCCAAAAAAGTATTGGTTGATACTAAAAATACACTCCTCAAAAAAATGAAAGGAAGACTTTTAATCAGAGTATAGAACATCAAGTCAATTATTCTCCTGGGATATTGATCTGGTCAGGTAAGTAGCAGAGGGGGTTGTTCATCCGTTTCCGCTGCTTTGGTATTAATGAAATTAACAACAGGTGCACTAGATGGGCAACAATGAGACGACCCCCAAAACAGGAATGGTTTTACAGGTGAGGGCCACTGACATTTTTTTCCCTACTCATCTTTTCTGACTGTTTTTCCCTCGTTTTGCATTTGGCTCGGGTCAGTATCACTACTGGTAGCATGAGGCCATACCTGGACCCTACAGAGGCTGTACAGGCAGTCCAACTCCTCCAGGATGGCACATCAATACATGCCATTGCCAGAAGGTTTGCTGTGTCTCCCAGCACAGTCTCAAGAGCATGGAGGAGATTCCAGGAGACAAGAGCATGGAGGAGATTCCAGGAGAAAGGCGGTGACTCTAGGAGGGCTGGACAGGGCCGTAGAAGGTCCTTAACCCATCAGCAGGACCGGTATCTGCTCCTTTGTGCAAGGAGGAACAGGATGAGCCCTGCCAGAGCCCTACAAAATGACCTCCAGCAGGCCACTGGTGGGAATGTCTCTGACCAAACAATCAGAAACAGACTTCATGAGGGTGACCTGAGGGCCCGATGTCCTCTAGTGGGCCCTGAGCTCACTCCCCAGCACCATAGAGCTCGATTGACATTTGCCATTGAACCCCAGAATTGGCAGGTCCTCCACTGGCACCCTGTGCTTCTCACAGATGAGAGCAGGTTCCCCCTGAGCACATGTGACAGACGTGAAAGGGTCTGGAGAAGCCGTGGAGAATGTTCTCCTGCCTGTAACATGGTTCAGCATGACCGTTTTGGTGGTGGGTCAGTGATGGTCTGGGGAGGCATCTCCATGGAGGGACACACAGACCTCTACAGGCTAGACAATGGCACCCTGACTGCCATTAGGTATCGGGATGGAATCCTTGGACCCATTGTCAGACCCTACGCTGGTACAGTGGGTCCTGGGTTCCTCCTGGTGCAGTGGGTCCTGGGTTCCTCCTGGTGCGGTGGGTCCTGGGTTCCTCCTGGTGCGATGGGTCCTGGGTTCCTCCTGGTGCAGTGGGTCCTGGGTTTCTCCTAGTGCAGTGGCTCCTGGGTTCCTCCTGGTGCGGTGGGTCCTGGGTTCCTCCTGGTGCATTGGGTCCTGGGTTCCTCCTGGTGCAGTGGGTCCTGGGTTCCTTCTGGCGCAGTGGGTCCTGGGTTCCTCCTGGCACAGTGGGTCCTGGGTTTCTCCTAGTGCAGTGGGTCCTGGGTTCCTCCTGGCGCAGTGGGTCCTGGGTTCCTTCTGGCGCAGTGGGTCCTGGGTTCCTCCTGGCGCAGTGGGTCCTGGGTTTCTCCTGGTGCAGCGGGTCCTGGGTTCCCCCTGGTGCAGACAATGCCCGGCCTCATGTGGGGAGAGTATGCAGACAGTTCCTGGAGGATGAAGGAACTGATACCATTGAATGGCCCCCACGTTCCCCTGACCTAAATCCAATAGAACACCTCTGGGATGTCATGTTTCGGTCCATCCGACGCCACCAGGTTGCACCTCAGACTGTCGAGGAGCTCAGTAATGTCCTGGTCCAGATCTGGGAGGAAATCCCCCAGGACACCATCCGTGGTCTCATTAGGACCCTCCCCCGACGTTGTCAGGCATGCATACAAGCCCGTGGGGGCCACACAGACTACTGAGGACCATTCTGAGTTGCTGCAATGACATTTCAGCACAATCGACTCGCCTGCTGCATCATTTCTTCACTTTGATTTTCGGGGTGTCTGTGAATTCAGTCCTCTGTAGGTCGATCATTTCCATCAAACGATGGAGCGTCCTTACGTTCCTCACCCATCCCCCGTCCATGTCAGTATAGAGATCCAGCAGGAGATTCCTCCCCATTGGGATCTGATGGGTTTTCAGTCTTCCTTTCATTTTTCTGAGCCGTGTATATATATATTGTATATTTTCTATTATTATTATACAGGATTTATGGCGCCAACAGTTTGCTCAGCGCTTTACAATATAACGGGAGACAATACAGTTCAATACAAGAGGGATAGGAGGGCCCTGATCCTGGAAGCTGACAATCTAAGAGAATTCAGACATATAGTCGCAATTCTAATGAACAGGATTCACCGCCAACCCAAGGCATCATTTAGGCTAGGTTCCCATTACAGCGAGTCGGGAAAGCGACACCCACTGTATCAGCCACCCCTCTCTGCCAATCCCTCCACTGGCCTCCATTCAGTGTCCTCCGCCCCTCTCTGCCAATCCCTCCACTGGCCTCCATTCAGTGTCCTCCGCCCCTCTCTGCCAATCCCTCCACTGGCCTCCATTCAGTGTCCTCCACCCCTCTCTGCCAATCCCTCCACTGGCCTCCACTCAGTGTCCTCCATCCCTCTCTGCCAATCCCTCCACTGGCCTCCACTCAGTGTCCTCCATCCCTCTCTGCCAATCCCTCCACTGGCCTCCATTCAGTGTCCTCCACCCCTCTCTGCCAATCCCTCCACTGGCCTCCACTCAGTGTCCTCCACCCCTCCATGCCAATCCCTCCACTGGCCTCCACTCAGTGTCCTCCACCCCTCTCTGCCAATCCCTCCACTGACCTCCACTCAGTGTCCCCCATCCCTCTCTGCCAATCCCTCCACTGGCCTCCACTCAGTGTCCTCCATCCCTCTCTGCCAATCCCTCCACTGGCCTCCATTCAGTGTCCTCCACCCCTCCATGCCAATCCCTCCACTGGCCTCCACTCAGTGTCCTCCACCCCTCTCTGCCAATCCCTCCACTGACCTCCACTCAGTGTCCCCCATCCCTCTCTGCCAATCCCTCCACTGGCCTCCACTCAGTGTCCTCCATCCCTCTCTGCCAATCCCTCCACTGGCCTCCATTCAGTGTCCTCCACCCCTCCATGCCAATCCCTCCACTGGCCTCCACTCAGTGTCCTCCACCCCTCTCTGCCAATCCCTCCACTGACCTCCACTCAGTGTCCCCCATCCCTCTCTGCCAATCCCTCCACTGGCCTCCACTCAGTGTCCTCCATCCCTCTCTGCCAATCCCTCCACTGGCCTCAATTCAGTGTCCTCCACCCCTCCATGCCAATCCCTCCACTGTCTTCCCATTGCCCAACGGATAAAATTCAAAACACTAACAATAACATATAAAGCCATTTATAACTCCGCCCCAAATTACATCACCAATCTTGTCTCCAAATATCACCCAAACCATCCTCTCCACTCCTGGCATGACCTCCTGCTCTCTAGCTCCCTTGTCTCCTCCTCCCATGCTCGTCTCCAGGACTTCTCCAGAGCTTCCCCCATCCTCTGGAACTCTCTACCCCAATTTATCAGACTATTGCCTACTCTGCTCACTTTTAGGCGATCTCTGAAAACCGATCTCTTCAGGGAAGCCTATCCTGCCCTCAGCTAACAATGGAATCTTCTACTCCTCCTACCAGTCCATCCCCCACAGTTACTACCTTTTGTACCACTAGCCCCTCCCTCCTAGATTGTAAGCTCCCAGGATCAGGGCCCTCCTATCCCTCTTGTATTGAACTGTATTGTTGCTGTATTGTCTCCCGTTATATTGTAAAGCGCTGAGCAAACTGTTGGCACCATAAATCCTGTATAATAATAATAATAATAATAATAATAATAATATAAATCCTGTATAATAATAATAATAATAATATATAAATCCTGTATAATAATAATAATAATAATATAAATCCTGTATAAAAATAATAATAATAATAATATATAAATCCTGTATAATAATAATAATAATAATAATAATAATAAATCCTGTATAATAATAATAATAATAATATATAAATCCTGTATAATAATAATAATAATATAAATCCTGTATAAAAATAATAATAATAATAATATATAAATCCTGTATAATAATAATAATAATAATAATAATAATAAATCCTGTATAATAATAATATTAATAATAATAATAAATCCTGTATATTAATAATAATAATAATAATATAAATCCTGTATAATAATAATAATAATAATAATAATAATATATAAATCCTGTATAATAATAATAATAATATAAATCCTGTATTATAATAATAATAATAATAATAATATATAAATCCTGTATAATAATAATAATAATAATAATATATAAATCCTGTGTAATAATAATAATAATATAAATCCTGTATAATAATAATAATATATAAATCCTGTATAATAATAATAATAATAATAATAATAATAAATCCTGTATAATAATAATAATAATATATAAATCCTGTATAATAATAATAATAATATAAATCCTGTATAATAATAATAATATAAATCCTGTATAATAATAATAATAATATATAAATCCTGTGTAATAATAATAATAATATAAATCCTGTATAATAATAATAATAATATAAATCCTGTATAATAATAATAATAATAATAATAATAATAATAAATCCTGTATAATAATAATATATAAATTCTGTATAATAATAATAATAATGCTGTATAATAATAATAATAATAATAATAATAATAATAATAATAATAAATCCTGTATAATAATAATATATAAATCCTGTATAATAATAATAATAATGCTGTATAATAATAATAATAATAATAATAATAAATCCTGTATAATAATAATATATAAATCCTGTATAATAATAATAATAAATCCTGTATAATAATAATATATAAATCCTGTATAATAATAATAATAATAATAATAATAATAATAATAATAATAATAAATCCTGTATAATAATAATATATAAATCCTGTATAATAATAATAATAATGCTGTATAATAATAATAATAATAATAATAATAAATCCTGTATAATAATAATATATAAATCCTGTATAATAATAATAATAATGCTGTATAATAATAATAATAATAATAATAATAATTCCTGTATAATAATAATATATAAATCCTGTGTAATAATAATAATATAAATCCTGTATAATAATAATATTAATAATAATAATAATTTAACCAACACGCAGTGGTGTAATTAATTGTTAATAGCAACAGCCACGTATCTGCGAATGCACATGATGCCGCGGTGCGGCGCATTTTCCAAAAAAAAAGTAATTTCAGGCATTTCTCACATTGAAATGAAGGGGCTGCCCTACGCGGGACGCACAGGAACGAGCCGCCACCTATTGGCACCTGTAGGTGTGAGCCTATCCCTACTCCACACCTCGTCCCGACATGCAGGGTGACGTTACAAATGTAAAATGCGTCGCTCTGTTCCTTTAAGTACTTTACATTTTTATATAACGCGGCTCTCATTATTTCCCCGGTGCGCTGAAGCATCTCCGGCATCCGAGGGGTGAATGAGGATCCGGGGGAAGCGCTGGTTTAATAAGGCCTCGTTACATTAATTAGGGCCATTAAATGCGATGTGCCTCGGCTTGCATTAAACTGTAAACTGCATGGAGGGAGAGGGAAGGAAAAAAAACAAGAAAAAATGACTTAATTAAAAGCCGAGAGAAGGGCTTAATTAGTGCAGGCAAAGATTTGTAGCTGCTGGGGGGAGGAGGAGGAGGGGGGGGGGGGCGCATGTGTGAATTTTCAGAGGCTAATTTGCAGCTAATGGCGTTATCGGAATAAGTATAAACAGGAAAATCTGCCCATCTGGACGGCGTTAGCCTGACGGCGGCAAACAGCTGGGCTCGCGGCTTACGTTTCACTGCGCCGGGAAAACGAAGATACGAGCCTTTTAATTCCCACCATAAATCCTGCGCTAATTTTATACGGTAAAATGCAATCTGTGCCCACCTCCCCTCCCCCCCAACCTGGACTATAGCAACCTGCCGCCGCAGTCATTTTATCGCGGCCCGCGCGGTGCGACGGCTTTCCGTACATTTCCAACTCAGCATCTTATATATAGAATTCACGATCGGATATCGGTCGGGCTCCATTCACACCTGTGCTATGCTGTAAACCAAAACTTGCAAGAACGTGCCGAACGCGTTCACCCCAACGCGCGTTTTTCTGTATGTGTTGCTCTGTTAGTGCATCGAAACATATTAGGCAGGGGCGGACTGACAACTCATGGGCCCACCCGGGCAATAGGGGATCATGGGGCCCCTGTGTCCTTGCCCAAACTCAAAAAAGCCTATGAAAAAGGTACCAGGGGCATCTCATGGGGCCCCCTACTGACCCCGGGCCCTCGGGCAGTGCCCGAGTTTCCAAATGGTCAGTCTGCCCCTGGTATTAGGTTACTAATTGTGCTAGTGTATTCCGACATCTAGTGGTGGCTTGGGGAGCCCACTGCAGCTTGTTTACTTCTGCAGTTGGTACACTCCTCTGTCCTCCCCTTTCTATTTAGAGCTAGTTACATCAGGGATGTCAAGTCCCATCATGCCTCTGCCTTTGGGAGTCAGGCTTGTAATTGTCAGTCTTGCAATGCCTCATGAGACTTGTAGTTTGGGAACAGCTGGAGGGCCGCCAGTGTGACACCCATGCCTTAGGTCAGGGGTGTCAAACTGGCGGCCCTCCAGCTGTTTCCAAACTACAAGTCCCATCATGCCTCTACGTTTGGGAGTCCTGCTTGAAACTGTCAGTCTTGCAATGCCTCATGGGACTTGTAGTTTGGCAACAGCTGGAGGGCTGCCAGTTTGACACCTGTGAGTTAGGGCTCACGCACACTGCAGCTGATAAACTCAGTGTTTATCTTGTGTTCAGCAGTTGATTTTATCAGCGTTTCAAACGCAAGTGCTTGTAAACGTGGCTAAACATGGCAAATTGCATTTATAAGCGTTTGTGTTCGAAAAAATTTTTAACTCCAGTTCCCGATGCTGTCCAGAGCCTTTTTTCCATCATGGAAAATGCATGGAAAGCATTTTCAAGGTACTCAAATGGACAAAACACTGAACACAAGATGTCCCTACCAAGCTTGTCACACATTGTAATGACCAATTCACACCTCAGACCTCTCCCACCCTTGGAAACAAAAGATATGTTAATGAGCATTCACACCTCAGACCTCTCCCACCCTTGGAAACAAAAGATATGTTAATGACCATTCACACCTCAGACCTCTCCCACCCTTGGAAACAAAAGATATGTTAATGACCATTCACACCTCAGACCTCTCCCACCCTTGGAAACAAAAGATATATTAATGACCATTCACACCTCAGACCTCTCCCACCCTTGGAAACAAAAGATATATTAATGACCATTCACACCTCAAATTCCTCATGAAGACCCCCTGCCAGGTGACCTTAATGACTCCCTCCACGCAGGGGCAGACTGACAACTCATAGGGCCCCCAGGCAATAGGGGATGATGGGGACCCCTACTGAACCTGGGCCCTCGGGCTGCGCCCGAGTTTCCAAATGGTCAGTCCGCCCCTGGGCAGATGTGAAAAAGGCTGTAAGTGAAGAACGCTTTCAGAAATAGAAGTGGTAATAGTTTATTTTTATCAAATCATAAAATGGAAAGTAAATGAAAAGAAGACAAATCCAAATCCAATCAATATTTGGGGTGACCCCCCCCCCCCCCCCACCTTCTTTTAAATAGACTTGCACAAAGGTTTTGAAGGAACTCGGCAGGTAGGTTACATAGTTAGTCTGGCTGAAAAAAGACAAAAGTCCATCCAGTTCAACCATAGGAAAAAAAAAAAGTTATAATCCTACATCCACAGTGGATCCAGAGGAAGGCAAAAAACCCAGCAAAGCACGATCCAATTTGCTCCTGCAGGGGAAACATTCCTTCCTGATCCCCCGAGAGGCAATCGGATATTCCCTGGATCAACTTTCCCTATAAATGTTATATCCAGTTATATTCTGTGTATCCAAGAAAGAATCCAGGACTTTCCTACAGCAATCCACTGAGCTGGCCACAACCAACTCTGGAGGGAGTCTATTCCACATTCTCACAGCTCTTACTGTGAAGAAACCTTTCCGTGTTTGGAGACTACATTTCTTTTCCTCCAGATGTAAAGAGCACCCCCTTGTTCTTTCTTTCTCTTTCTTTCTTTCTCTTTCTTTCTTTCTTTCTTTCTTTCTTTCTTTCTTTCTTTCTTTTTTTCTTTCTTTCTTTCTTTCTCTCTCTTTCTTTTCTTTCTTTCTTTTCTTTCTTTCTTTCTTTCTTTCTCTTCTCAGCCCAGATCTCCTTTGGATGTTGGCTTCCTCAAATCCTTCTGTCTCTTCATGTCATCCCAGGCAGACTCCATGATGGAGAGAGCAGGGCTCTGTGGAGGCCAAACCATCACTTCCAAGACTCCTTGTTCATCCTTACGCTGAAGATAGTTCTTCATGACATTGGCTGTATGTTTGGGGTGGTTGTCCTGCTGCAGAATAAATTTGGGGCCAATCCAACTCCTCCCTCATGGTATGACATGGTGGATAAGTACAGTATCTCTCTGTATTTCACAGCACTGAGGACACCATTGATCCTGACCAAATCTCCAACTCCATTTGCAGATATTCAGCCACAAACTTGCAAGGAACCTCCACCATGCTTCACAGTTGCCTGCAGACACTATTGTTCCGTTCTCCAGCCCTTCACCAACAAACTGCCTCCTGCTACAGCCTAATGGTTCACATTTTGACTCATCAGTCCAGAGCACCTGCTGCCATTTTCCTGCACCCCAGTTCCTATGTTTTCCTGAAAAGCTGAGCCGCTTAGCCTTGTTCCTACGTCGGAGGTTTGGCTTTTTCTTCCATGAAGACAACTTCTGGCCAGACTTCTCCAGACAGTAGATAGGTGTACTGGGGTCCCATTGGTTTCCTCCAGTCCTGTGCTGATGGCACTGCTGGACATCTTCCGATGTGGAAGGGAAGTAAGCGTGATGTGTCTTTTATCTGCTGCATTAGGTTTTCTTGGCCAACCACTGCATTGCCCATTTAATTGTGCTTCAAAATAGCATGATGAATCGAATTGATACTGGTTTGAGCCTGGGTTCACACCAATGCAGTGCAAGAATCCTGTTCATTTCCCGCACCGCATTGCAATTGCATCACGTTCGTGCCATCCAGTGCGGGTGTCATTGATAAATTAATAACACCCCGAAACAGATCGCAAAACACAATGCGATTGCCTGAAATCGCATCGCACAGCTGTTCTCACAATTCAGGTGCGGATTTAGAAAAGGGTCCGGCACCTTTTGGGTGCGGATGCGATGTGATTTGAGCCATAAAAAAGCGTATGGATCAAATCGCACCGCACAGACATTTGCATGTAGTTCGCGCAGGAAGACGAACTTGCTTGCTGAAGGCAACTGACATACAGAACTGTGCAAAAGTTTTAGGCAGGTATGAAGAAATGCTGAAAGAAAGAAAGAAAGCGAGAGCGAGAGAGAAAGAAAGAAAGAAAGCGAGAGTGAAAGAAAGAAAGCGAGAGCGAAAGAAAGCGAGAGCGAAAGAAAGCGAGAGCGAAAGAAAGAAAGAAAGCGAGAGCGAAAGAAAGAAAGCGAGAGCGAAAGAAAGAAAGAAAGCGAGAGCGAGCGAAAGAAAGAAAGCGAGAGCGAAAGAAAGAAAGAAAGCGAGAGCGAGCGAAAGAATGAAAGCGAGAGCGAGCGAAAGAAAGAAAGCGAGAGCGAAAGAAAGAAAGAAAGCAAGAGCGAAAGAAAGAAAGCGAGAGCAAAAGAAAGAGAAAGAAAGAAAGAAAGCGAGAGCGAGCGAAAGAAAGAAAGAAAGCGAGAGCGAAAGAAAGCGAGAGCGAAAGAAAGAAAGCGAGAGCGAAAGAAAGAAAGCGAGAGCGAAAGAAAGAAAGAAAGAAAGAAAGAAAGCGAGAGTGAAAGAAAGAAAGAAAGAAAGAAAGAAAGAAAGCGAGAGCGAGCGAAAGAAAGAAAGCGAGAGCGAAAGAAAGAAAGCGAGAGCGAGCGAAAGAAAGAAAGCGAGAGCGAGCGAAAGAAAGAAAGCGAGAGCGAGCAAAAGAAAGAAAGAAAGCGAGAGCGAAAGAAAGAAAGCGAGAGCAAAAGAAAGAGAAAGAAAGAAAGAAAGAAAGAAAGAAAGCGAGAGCAAGCGAAAGAAAGAAAGAAAGCGAGAGCGAAAGAAAGCGAGAGCGAAAGAAAGAAAGCGAGAGCGAAAGAAAGAAAGAAAGTGAGAGCGAGAGCGAAAGAAAGAAAGAAAGCGAGAGCGAAAGAAAGAAAGCGAGAGCAAAAGAAAGAAAGAAAGCGAGAGCGAAAGAAATCGAGAGCAAAAGAAAGAAAGAAAGCGAGAGCGAAAGAAAGAAAGAGTCCCCTACACTCCACCGAAACTGCCCTCCTCAAAATCACCAACGATCTACTAACCGCCAAAGCCAAAGGCGACTACTCTGTCCTCCTCCTCCTAGACCTCTCTGCGGCCTTTGACACAGTCGACCACCCCCTCCTCCTTAATAAACTACTCTCCCTTGGCATCAGAGACACCGCTCTCTCCTGGTTCTCGTCCTATCTATCCCAACGCTCCTTCAGTGTCACCTACAATGGTGCCACCTCCCCTTCTCTCCCCCTCTCTGTTGGGGTCCCCCAGGGCTCTGTCCTTGGACCCCTTCTCTTCTCCATCTACACCTCCTCCCTTGGCAAACTCATACACTCCCACGGCTTCAATTACCACCTCTATGCTGATGATACTCAAATCTACCTATCCACCCCTCACCTCACCCCCTCATTCTCCGCCCGCATCACTCACCTCCTAAACGACATCTCTGACTGGATGTCGCTCAATTTCCTCAAACTCAACCTCTCCAAAACCGAGCTTCTCATCTTCCCCCCAGCCCGCGCCCCCCCCCCCATCCTTTCCATCACTACCAACAACACCACCATCAATCCCGCCCAGCAAGCCAAGGTCCTTGGCGTCACTCTGGACTCAAACCTTTCCTTTCAACCTCATATCAAATCCCTCACAAACACATGCAGGCTCCACCTCCGGAACATCGCCAGGATACGTTCCTTCCTTACCACAGACACCACTAAACTACTAGTACACTCCCTGATTATCTCACGCCTGGACTACTGCAACTCCCTCCTCACCGGCCTACCCCAGTGCAGGCTCTCCCCGCTTCAGACCATCCTGAACTCAGCGGCCAGACTCATCCACCTCACCAGCCGCTCCACCTCTGCCACCCCCCTCTGCCTCTCCCTCCACTGGCTCCCCATTGCCCAACGCATTAAATTCAAATTGCTCACCCTGACCTATAAGGCCATCCACAACACTGCCCCTAACTACCTCACCGATCTGATTCCCAAGTACCACCCTACCCGTACCCTTCGCTCTTCACAGGACCTTCTTCTATCTTGCTCCCTGGTCTCCTCCTCCCACGCACGACTGCAAGACTTCTCCAGGTCCTCCCCCATCCTCTGGAACTCACTACCCCAATCCATCAGACTGTCACCGTCCCTCCTCACCTTCAGGCGCTCCCTGAAAACCCACCTCTTCAGGGAAGCCTACCCCACCCTCACCTAACAGCCGCTGCCCTTCCCTCCTCCTACCACTCCATCCCCCACAGCCGTTTCCTCCTGTGCCTCTACCCCCCCCCTCCTAGATTGTAAGCTCGAAAGAGTAGGGCCCTCTAACCCCTTGTGTACTGTTTGATGTTACTGTTCTGTTTCATGTATTGTCCCCCCTCTATTGTACAGCGCTGAGCAAACCCTTTGGCGCTATATAAACTCGATAAATAAATAAATAAATAAAAATAAAGAAAGAAAGCGAGAGCGAAAGAAAGAAAGAAAGAAAGAAAGCGAGAGCGAAAGAAAGAAAGCGAGAGCGAAAGAAAGAAAGAAAGAAAGCGAGAGCGAAAGAAAGAAAGAAAGATCAAAAGAAAGAAAGAAAGCGAGAGCAAAAGAAAGAAAGAAAGCGAGAGCGAAAGAAAGAAAGACAGAAAGCGAGAGCGAAAGAAAGCGAGAGCGAAAGAAAGAAAGAAAGCGAGAGAGAAAGAAAGAAAGAAAGAAAGAAAGAAAGAAAGAAAGCGAGAGCGAAAGAAAGCGAGAGCGAAAGAAAGCGAGAGCGAAAGAAAGAAAGAAAGAAAGAAAGAAAGAAAGAAAGAAAGAAAGCGAGAGCGAAAGACAGAAAGAAAGAAAGAAAGAAAGAAACATAGAAAAAGAAAGAGAGAGAGAGAAAGAAAAAGAAAGAAAGAAAGAAAGAAAGAAAGAAGAAAGAAAGGAAGAAAGAAAGAACAAGGAGGCGCTCTTTATGTCTGGAGGAAAATAAATGTCATCTCCAAACACGGAAAGGTTTCTTCACAGTAAGAGCTGTGAGAATGTGGAATAGACTCCCTCAGTAGTTGGTTGTGGCCAGCTCAGTGGATTGCTGTAGGAAAGTCCTGGATTCTTTCTTGAAATATCCAATGGCGTCTCGGGGGATCAGGAAGGAATTTTTTCCCCTGCAGGAACACATTGGATAATGCTTTGTTGGGTATTTTGCCTTCTTCTGGATCAACTGTGGGTGTAGGATTATAACTTTTTTTTTTAATGGTTAAACTGGATGGACTTTTGTCTTTTTTTAGCCAGACTAACTATGTAACTATGTAAAAGAAAGAAAGAAAGAAAATAAACAAAAAAAAACTAATAATAATAATTTAAAAAAAAAAAGTTTATTTTTATAAATTTTCAAACTGCATTAGGCAAAGCAGGTGAGATGCAGCCTTTCCTCTTTAAACACTGCGTTTTCCTTTTGATCCAGCAGTGTTCGAATGGCCATGTTTAGAAAAAGAGCGCCCATTGACGCAGACCCTTTAAGGTTGATTGGGGGGGGATGAAACTAATGACAGGTGCTCTTATAGCTCACTATACTCTCATGAATTCACACTGATGTGCTTTAGTCCCTGGTGAGTTTTATGATGAAATCAATGGAAGTCCATCAGAGTGGATGTGCGTCGATGTGTGTAAATGCGTGTTGTTGCACGTTTTTGATGCATGAAGCAAAGCACTTGATTGTCACCACGCGTCATAGCGCACGTTGATGAGTTTACATGTGACATGACACGTGGTGGTGCTTTATGACTTGTCAACGTACAATATAACATGCATGCAGTTGTGCGTTGCATGCGTTGTTAAAAAAGGGTCATGTGCGATTTTAGGCGTGTTAGCAAATAGAATGCGCTTCCCCGAGGCCCCCACATCGCCATTCACTGGAATCCAAAGAAGCTCAGGGGCCAATTATTGGCCCTGAGCCCGCAGCGATTTTATGATAGCGGTTTGCCGCGATTCTCATGCATTTTGTCACAGGGCCGCGTTTGGGGCGCCGTTCCAGATGAAGATGTGGTGCGTTTTGCCGCGGTTTAGATTCACAGGCAGAATTGTGTTTGGTTACGTGGTAAAATCGCATCATTTGGGGTGCCATTGAATGGTGAACAACACCCAAACACTCGATGTGCGTTTTGTTGCGGTTCGGAATCACAGACAGAATTGCATTTTTGTCATGTGGCAACATCTCGCCGCATTAGGGGCGCACATCATGCAATTTTGGAATCATAGATAGGATCGCATCGCAATTCTACATCGCCCATGTCTGACCGCGGCTGGATGCAATGTAAGTTAATGAGCCCCAAAGTGAAACAATGTTTCGCCTTCAGTTTCCTGCAAGTTCCTTCTATGAGAGTGGAAGGTGGTGGTGTGGCGGATAATCCGCCGCTGATCCGGGAGGTTGTACCTGGCCAGGAAATGTCACTATATTGTAACAATGTTTATAGAAGCGTATTGATTCTTGGCTGACCCTTGACCCCTGCACCAGAGCGTCCTATTGTCTGCTCTCCCCGCCTCCTCCCTGTTGTCATGGCGAAGGTGAGGCTCCTATAATACCCTCCAATGTCATTAATAATCTAGTCAGTTGACCCTTTCAGTGCCGCTGAGGGATGACCGGGTGAAAACTTTCATAAAAGTCTACGAGAGTTTCTGGCCTGGAACTTTCTGGAGGTTTCCTGCAGCTATTTATAGAACAAACCGCCATCTTTCCGCGTCAAATTTCATGTCTGGCGGTTGGGAGCCGATTGTTACATTGATCGAGCGAATTCATCATTTGGTGTCACCAGATTTCCAAAGAGCTGAAAATAAATAAAATGAATTTGGATTTTGAAAAAAAAAAAATGCCAAAGTAGTAAAACCTTTCTCCAAAAACGTTCTAATCCTCATTTCCATCGCCAGAAATACTCACAGACACCGTGATAAAACAACTCACAGAGACCGCGATAAAACGACTCACAGACACCGTGATAAAACGACTCACAGAGACCGCGATAAAACGACTCACAGAGACCGCGATAAAACGACTCACAGACACCGCGATAAAACGACTCACAGACACCGCGATAAAACGACTCACAGAGACCGCGATAAAACGACTCACAGACACCGCGATAAAACGACTCACAGAGACCGCGATAAAACGACTCACAGAGACCGCGATAAAACGACTCACAGAGACCGCGATAAAACGACTCACAGAGTCCGCGATAAAACGACTCACAGACACCGCGATAAAACGACTCACAGACACCGCGATAAAACGATTCACAGACACCGTGATAAAACGACTCACAGAGACCGCGATAAAACGACTCACAGAGACAGCGATAAAACGACTCACAGACACCGCGATAAAACGACTCACAGACACCGTGATAAAACGACTCACAGAGACCGCGATAAAACGACTCACAGACACCGCGATAAAACGATTCACAGACACCGTGATAAAACGACTCACAGAGACCGCGATAAAACGACTCACAGAGACAGCGATAAAACGATTCACAGACACCGTGATAAAACGACTCACAGAGACCGCGATAAAACGACTCACAGAGACCGCGATAAAACAACTCACAGAGTCCGCGATAAAACGACTCACAGAGGCCACAAAATCTACTCACAGAGACCGCGATAAAACAACTCACAGAGACCGCGATAAAACGACTCACAGAGACCGCGATAAAACGACTCACAGAGGCCGTGATAAAACGACTCACAGAGGCCGCGATAAAACGACTCACAGAGACCGCGATAAAACGACTCACAGAGGCCGTGATAAAATGACTCACAGAGGCCGCGATAAAATGACTCACAGAGACCGCGATAAATCTACTCACAGAGACCGCGATAAAACTACTCACAGACACCGCGATAAAACGACTCACAGAGGCCGCGATAAAACTACTCACAGACACCGCGATAAAACGACTCACAGACACTGCGATAAAATGACTCACAGAGGCCGCGATAAAATGACTCACAGAGACCGTGATAAAATGACTCACAGACACCGCGATAAAACGACTCACAGAGACCGCGATAAAACGACTCACAGAGGCCACGATAAAACGACTCACAGAGACCACGATAAAACGACTCACAGACACCTCGATAAAACGACTCACAGAGACCGCGATAAAACAACTCACAGAGGCCGCGATAAAACAACTCACAGAGGCCGCGATAAAACGACTCACAGAGAACGCGATAAAACGACTCACAGAGGCCGCGATAAAACGACTCACAGAGGCCGCGATAAAACTACTCACAGAGAACGCGATAAAACAACTCACACACACCGCGATAAAACGACTCACAGAGACCGCGATAAAACGACTCACAGAGGCCGTGATAAAACGACTCACAGACACAGCGATAAAACGACTCACAGGGACCGCGATAAAACGACTCACAGACACAGCGATAAAACGACTCACAGGGGCCGCGATAAAACGACTCACAGGGACCATGATAAAATGATTCCGAGAGACCGCGATAAAACGACTCACAGACACCGCGATGAAACGACTCACAGGGACCGCGATAAAAGGACTCACAGGGACCGTGATAAAATTATTCCAAGAGACCGCGATAAAACAACTCACAGACACCCCGATAAAACTACTCACAGAGACCGCGATAAAACTACTCACAGACACAGCGATAAAACTACTCACAGACACAGCGATAAAACGACTCACAGAGACCGTGATAAAACGATTCCGAGAGACCGCGATAAAACGACTCACAGAGACCGCGATAAAACGACTCACAGACACAGCGATAAAACGACTCACAGAGACCGCGATAAAACTACTCACAGAGACCGCGATAAAACGACTCACAGACTACACTATTATCAATTGATCACAATGGAAATCAGATTGTTAAAGTGGGAGGGCTTAAAGGTCCGTGTGATAGTTATATGATAGTGTTACAAAGTACTACAGGAAAACTCACTATTGTGGGAGGGGCATAGACACAAACTACTCCCCTGTGTGGGAGGGGCATAGACACAAACTACTCCCCTGTGTGGGAGGGGCATAGACACAAACTACTCCCCTGTGTGGTAGGGGCATAGACACAAACTACTCCCCTGTGTGGTAGGGGCATAGACACAAACTACTCCCCTGTGTGGGAGGGGCATAGACACAAACTACTCACCTTTGTGGGAGGGGCAGAGACACAAACTACTCACCTGTGTGGGAGGGGCAGAGACACAAACTACTCACCTTTGTGGGAGGGGCAGAGACACAACCTGCTCAACTTTGAGGGGGGGCAGAGTCACAAACTACTCCCCTGTGTGGGAGGGACAGAGACACAAACTACTCACCTGTGTGGGAGGGGCAGAAACAAACTACTCACCTGTGTGGGAGGGGCAGAGACACAAACTACTCCCCTGTGTGGGAGGGGCAGAGACACAAACTACTCCCCTGTGTGGGAGGGGCAGAGACACAAACTACTCCCCTGTGTGGGAGGGGCAGAGACACAAACTACTCACCTGTGTGGGAGGGGGCAGAGACACAAACTACTCACCTGTGTGGGAGGGGCAGGCACAAACTACTCACCTTTGTGGGAGGGGCAGAGAAACAAACTACTCCTCTGTGTGGGAGGGGCAGAGACACAAACTACTCCTCTGTGTGGGAGGGGCAGAGACACAAACTACTCATCTTTGTGGGAGGGGCAGGTACAAACTACTCACCTTTGTGGGAGGGGCAGAGACACAAACTACTCACCTTTGTGGGAGGGGCAGGTACAAACTACTCACCTTTGTGGGAGGGGCAGGCACAAACTACTCACCTTTGTGGGAGGGGCAGGCACAAATTACTCACGTATGTGGGAGGGGCAGGCACAAACTACTCACCTTTGTGGGAGGGGCAGGCACAAACTACTCCCCTATGTGGGAGGGCAGGTACAAACTACTCACCTTTGTGGGAGGGGCAGGCACAAACTACTCACCTTTGTGGGAGGGGCAGGCACAAACTACTCCCCTATGTGGGAGGGCAGGTACAAACTACTCACCTTTGTGGGAGGGGCAGGTACATACTACTCACCTTCGTGGGAGGGGCAGGCACAAACTACTCACCTTTGTGGGAGGGGCAGGCACAAATTACTCCCCTATGTGGGAGGGCAGGTACAAACTACTCACCTTTGTGGGAGGGGCAGGTACACACTACTCACCTTCGTGGGAGGGGAGAAATACAAACCATTGTTGGGAAGTCTCATGGTCTCATCTATGAAGGATGGAGGACGGATAATATTTATTTTATTAGACATTTCAAAGATTTCTGACTCACGAATATAATATTGTATTAGGGGACCTATTAGTACATGTAGTCTGCATATGATGTGATGGTAACTTCTTGATCCCATGCTGACGGCTCCTCACTGACAGGAGAAGCCCAGCACACCCCTCTGTAGGTGTTCTCTTACATACTCTGATTAATACTGGCCACCTGCTGTTCATTTCTGGTATTGCAAGCCATGCAAATTAATTCCAAGGTCTGTGTGGCCAGACAGGTATAAACATGAATGCTCAGATTACCCAACTGCCGATATTGGGAGTCTTGCCTGACCAAACCTTGAAACTCACCTTTGGCCTCCCCTTCAGTCTTGCAAAGGTGTACCAGCTCCTCCCCTTCAGTCTTGCAAAGGTGTACCGGCTCCTCCCCTTCAGTCTCGCACAGATGTACCAGCTCCTCCCCCTCAGTCTTGCACAGGTGTACTGGCTCCTCCCCTTCAGTCTTGCACAGGTGTACCGCCTCCTTTCCCTCAGTCTTGCACAGGTGTACTGGCTCCTCCCCTTCAGTCTTGCACAGGTGTACCGGCTCCTCCCCTTCAGTCTCAGACAGGTGTACTGGCTCCTTCCCTTCAGTCTTGCACAGGTGTACCAGATCCTCCCCTTCAGTCTCACAGGTGTACCGGCTCCTCCCCTTTGGTCTCGGACAGGTGTACCGTCTCCTCCCCTTCGGTTTCGGACAGGTGTACCGGCTCCTCCCCTTCAGTCTTGCACAGGTATACCAGCTCCTCCCTTTCAGTCTCGCACAGGTTTACTGGCTCCTCCCCTTCAGTCCTGCAGAGGTGTACTGGCTCCTCCCCTTCAGTCTTGTACAGGTGTACCGGCTCCTCCCCTTCAGTCCTGCCCAGGTGTACTGGCTCCTCCCCTTCAGTCTTGCACAGGTGTATCGGCTTCTCCCCTTTAGTCCTGCACAGGTGTACCGGCTCCTTCTCTTCAGTCTCGCACGGGTGTACCGGCTCCTCCCCTTCAGTCTTGCACAGGTGTATCGGCTCCTCCCCTTCAGTCTTGCACGGGTGTACCGACTCCTCCTCTTCAGTCTTGCACAGGTGTATCGGCTCCTCCTCTTCAGTCTCGCACAGGTTTACTGGCTCCTCCCCTTCAGTCTCACACAGGTGTACTGGCTCCTCCCCTTCAGTCTTGCACAGGTGTATCGGCCTCTCCCCTTTAGTCCTGCACAGGTGTACTGGCTTCTCCCCTTAAGTCTTGCACAGGTGTACAGGCTCCTCCCCTTCAGTCGTGCACAGGTGTACTGGCTCCTCCCCTTCAGTCTTGCACAGGTGTATCGGCTTCTCCCCTTCAGTCCTGCCCAGGTGTACTGGCTCCTCCCCTTCAGTCCTGCACAGCTGTACCTGCTCCTCCCCTTCAGTCTTGAGACCGGTTATAGTGAATGCGGGGTCCGGGGAGAGCGGATATAGTGAATGCGGGGTCTGGGAAGAGTAGATATAGTGAATGCGGGATCTGGGGAGAGCGGATATAGTGAATGCGGGGTCCGGGGAGATCGGATATAGTGAATGCGGGGTCCGGGGAGAGCGGATATAGTGAATGCGGGGTCCGGGGAGAGCGGATATAGTGAATGCAGGGTCCGGGGAGAGCGGATATAGTGAATGCAGGGTCCAGGGACACCGGATATAGTGAATGCAGGGTCCGGGGAGAGCGGATATAGTGAATGCAGGGTCCAGGGACACCGGATATAGTGAATGCGGGGTCCGGGGAGAGCGGATATAGTGAATGCGGGGTCCGGGGAGAGCGGATATAGTGAATGCGGGGTCCGGGGAGAGCAGGTATAGAGAATGCGGGGTCCGGGGAGAGCGGATATAGTGAATGCGGGGTCTGGGGAGAGCGGATATAGTGAATGCGGGGTCCAGGGAGACCGGATATAGTGAATGCGGGGTCCGTTGAGACCGGATATAGTGAATGCGGGGTCCGGGGAGAGCGGATATAGTGAATGCGGGGTCCGGGGAGAGCGGATATAGTGAATGCGGGGTCCGGGGAGAGCGGATATAGTGAATGCGGGGTCCGGGGAGAGCGGATATAGTGAATGCGGGGTCCGGGGAGAGCAGATATAGTGAATGCGGGGTCCGGGGAGAGCGGATATAGTGAATGCAGGGTCCGGGGAGAGCGGATATAGTGAATGCAGGGTCCGGGGAGAGCGGATATAGTGAATGCGGGGTCCGGGGAGACCGGATATAGTGAATGTGGGGTCTGGGGAGAGCGGATATAGTGAATGTGGGGTCCGTTGAGACCGGATATAGTGAATGCGGGGTCCGGGGAGAGCGGATATAGTGAATGCAGGGTCCGGGGAGAGCGGATATAGTGAATGCGGGGTCCGGGGAGACCGGATATAGTGAATGCGGGGTCCGGGGAGACCGGATATAGTGAATGCGGGGTCCGAGGAGACTGGATATAGTGAATGCAGTGTAGCACTTAAAAATAAAATGACATTTAAATTGTTTCTGATATATAATGTACATCGCACTCTGACTGTAATGTCATCTGATTCTGGTTTATATCTAGTTTCATCACTAGGAAGGTGAACTTTATCCCCTGTGCTGATTATATGACTGAGCTGCTGGTGTAAAGTTTTCTTTCCTCTATCCAAGCCATGTATATATGTATGGGGGACAATACGTGACATTCATGTTTATTGCTGTCCTTCATTGTAGATATACAATTCCAGGTTCATGAACAGACAGTACATCATAAATGATCACGCAAGCAATTAGAGAAATCATATAATAAAGATTTATAAAATGATAACATGAAATAGGAACTTAAAGCTGAAGATTAATCTGCTTTTTTTTTGTTTCCCTAGTTCCCCCCTCCCCCCCTCATAAACAAATGTATTAAATATAACCCTTCTGTTTTCATTACATACCTTATTTTAGACTCAATGCTGTCATCACTTGGTCTCCGTGCTTTTCTATGCAATGCAGGCAGATCATGGCTGGTGGGAGGGGCTGGCAGGGGAAACCATCACCAATACGTCTCTCATGAGCCCTCGGTCCTGATGCAAGCAGTAGGCGGGCTCTTAGGAGGAGTTATGCAAATATCATAAGGCCTTGATGGGCGGGTGTCAGTGTGGAGGAGTGTAACAATTATGTCAAGTGAAGGGCCACATCACTGCTAAAAAGTCCAGATAGGGATTTTATCCATTAAAAGTTAGGGGGTGGGGCAATCAAAAGAGTAACCAATGTGTTTCAGGGGTCCAAAACCAGCTCCTTCTTCAGGGCCAAAAAAACACAAGGATCTCCATTTCAGTACAATATTCCCTCCTCTGTAGTGTTGGGTTTGGATTTGAACATAAGTTCGACTGAAACATGGGCCGTTCGTGTGTTCTTTGGTACGGGCGTTTGGCAGACTGTTCACCCGCTGAGTCCCACAATGCACTGCGCAAGGCACCTGACCACAGGTAAGGTGCAATGCTTTGGCCAATCACAGTGCATGATGACGTCACCAGGGGCCGGGGTGACCCCACCCCCTTGTGACATCATCACAGTATTGAACCACTTGCCATCCGGCCGCTGTATATAAATGGCCAGACGGTGGCAGTCCAGGGGCGGGTTGCCGCCATTGTTGACTGTGTGCGCTCCCTGGGAGTGCGCAGCAACGCGATCCGGTGCTCGCTGTGTCCTCCGGACACAGTGGAACACCGATCGTCGGATGGGACCTCTGTGTGAGGTCCCGATCATGTGATCCGTGATTGGCCAATCAGTGATTACATTCAGAGTAGTAAGCAAGATGTCACTTGTGACATCATTGCTTACTACATGTGATATCTGTGAATGATCACAGAGATCACATGGTACAGGGCTATTCACAACAGCCTTGTACCATGTGACGAGCTGTGACCAATCACAGCTCACACAGTTTTTCTCAATGGCCGCAAGAATGGAGCCAGAGAGAAGGAGAAATGATTTACAGCCTTTATGAGTGTAAAAGCAATCAGTGTAAAAAAAAAAAAATCTTCATCACCCCCCACAAGTAGTACAGCGTCGCCATGGTGACACCGCACTGCTAGGGTGACAGTATGTAGAAAAAAAACATAAATAATAATATAAAAAAAAATAAAAATGTAAAAACAAATTTTTTAAATTATAATTTTTGGTTATAAACTAATTTGGGGTATTTTTTTTTTTACTAAAAAGATAAGTGGATACATTTTGGCCAAGATTTATGAAGAAAGATTATTTATTTGCAAATTTGTATAAGAAAAACACTTTTTTTCAAAATTTTTGGACTTTTTCAGTTATATAGCAAAAAAAAAAAATCCCAGCGGTGAATAAATACCACCAAAATAAAGCTTTATCTGTCTAAAAAAAATGCTAAAAAATTCATATGGGTACAGTATTGCATGACCGCGCAATTGTCATTCAAAGTGTGACAGCGCTGAAAGCTGAAAATTGGCCTTTACTGGAAGGGGGGGGAAAGCGTCCGGACTGGAAGGGGGTGAAAGTGTCCGGACTGGAAGGGGGGGAAAGTGTCCGGACTGGAAGGGGGGGAAAGTGTCCGGACTGGAAGGGGGGGAAAGCGTCCGAACTGGAAGGGGGGGAAAGCGTCCGGACTGGAAGGGGGGGAAAGTGTCCGGACTGGAAGGGGGGGGAAAGTGTCCGGACTGGAAGGGGGTGAAAGTGTCCGGACTGGAAGGGGGTGAAAGTGTCCGGACTGGAAGGGGATGAAAGTGTCCGGACTGGAAGGGGGGGAAGTGTCTGGACTGGAAGGGGGGGAAAGTGTCTGGACTGGAAGGGGGGGAAAGTGTCCGGACTGGAGGGGGGTGAGAGTGTCCGGACTGGATGGGGGTGAAAGTTTCCGGACTGGAAGGGGGTGAAAGTTTCCGGACTGGAAGGGGGTGAAAGTTTCCGGACTGGAAGGGGGGGAAAGAGTCCCGACTGGAAGGGGGTGAAAGTGTCCGGACTGGAAGGGGGGGAAAGTGTCCGGACTGGAAGGGGGGGAAGTGTCTGGACTGGAAGGGAGAGAAAGTGTAAGGACTGGAAGGAGGGGAAAGTGTCTGGACTGGAAGGGGGGGAAAGTGTAAGGACTGGAAGGGGGGAAAGTGTCCGGACTGGAAGGGAGGGAAAGTGTCCAGACTTGAAGTGGTTAAGAACTGTCAATCCAGGCGTTGATAGCAAAATTTTTGTTTTTTTCTTTTTTTCAGGTAGCGGGGAGGATTGTGATAGACGTTGGATCTACTTCGGGGACAGTTTTTTAATTTTTGTTCTTAATAAAGAACTTGTCAAAGACCGTCTCCTGTCATTTTTACACTACTCTTTTTTTGTGAATGGGTAGCGGTGCCATGTACCCCATACTAATTCACATGGGGGGGCAGGATCACAAGGGGGGGCTTCCAGATTTTGATAAGCCCCACCCCCACAACCACCGGCCATGGTTGCAGGGATGAGGCGCTTGTCCTCATCAACATGGGGACAAGTTGCTTTGGGGGGAGCCCACCCCAAAGCACCCCACCATGTTGAGGTCATGTGGCCTGGTATGGTTCAGGAGGGGGGGTGCTCGCTCGCCCTTCTCCTTTCCTGACCTGCAGGGCTGCATGTTCGGATAAGGGTCTGGTATGGATTTTGGGGGGATCCCCACACCATTTTTTTTTCAAGTTTTGGCATGGGGGTTCCCCTCAAAATTCATACCAGACCTGAAGGGCTTGGTATGGATGGGAAGGGGGACCCCACGTCATTTTTAAATAAAAATTTTAATTGTCGGGCAATGCCGACAGTGGGAACCCCACTGACAGCTGAAACATGAATGAATGTCTCACTACTATAATACCGCGTGACGTCATCATAGAACTCACGCCGTAAGTTAGTAGCTGTGCGGGATCTGACCACATATTCGGATGCGCTAAGATGTCCCCTTGGGTTCGAAGTTCGCGGTCAAACTTTCATTAGGTTTGAATGTTCAACCACGAACCGAACGGGGGGGGGGGTGTTCGGCCCATCACTACTCCTCAGGGCCCAGGGTCAGTAGGGGGTCTCATGAGATGCCCCTGGTACCTTTCATAGGCTTTTTTGGGCATGATTTGAGTGTGGGTGAGGACACAGGGGCCCCATGATCCCCTATTGCCCAGGGGCCCCATGAGTTGTCAGTCCGCCACTGCCTCAGGGTCATAGTAAGAACCGAATAGCCGATATCCAATACTATTGGATATATACAGTTGTGGCCAAAATTATTCAACCCCCACTGAAATTGAGTGTTTTGGCCAGTTTGACATTGCTTTTGATCATTCAGTCATCTTGCTTACATTTACATTAAAGAGGCACTTGTAGGTCAGACAAATATAACATAACAGTTATAATGAAATAACCACAAATGTCTTTTCTGTGCTCACAGCATTATCAGTTTTATTCAACCCCCAAGTGACATTCAATCTTAGTACTTAGTACAGCATCCTTTTACAGTTATAACAGCTTTTAAACGTGAAGCATAGCTTGACACAAGTGTCTTGCAGCGATCTACGGGTATCTTCGCCCATTCTTCATGGGCAAAGGCCTCCAGTTCAGTCACATTCTTAGGCTTGCGCACTGCAACTGCTTTCTTTAAGTCCCACCAGAGGTTCTCAATCGGATTTAAGTCTGGTGACTGCGATGGCCACTCCAAAATGTTCCAGCCTTTCCTCTGCAACCATGCTCTAGTGGACTTGGAGGTATGCTTGGGATCATTGTCCTGTTGAAAGGTCCAACGTCTCCCAAGCCTCAGGTGTGTGACGGACTGCATCACGTTTCCATCCAATATCTCCTGGTACTGAAGAGAATTCATGGTACCTTGCACACGCTGAAGCTTCCCTGTACCTGCAGAAGCAAAACAGCCCCAAAGCATGATTGACCCTCCACCATGCTTCACAGTAGGCAAGGTGTTCTTTTCATCATAGGCCTTGTTCTTCCTCCTCCAAACATAGCGTTGATCCATGGGCCCAAACAGTTCTAATTTTGTTTCATCAGTCCACAGAACACTATCCCACAACTTTTGTGGTTTGTCCACATGGCTTTTGGCATACTGCAGTCGACTCTTCTTATTCTTTGGAGACAGCAAGGGGGTACGCCTGGGAGTTCTGGCACGGAGGCCTTCATTACGCAGTGTGCGTCTTATTGTCTGGGCTGAAACTTCTGTACCCACATCTGACAAATCTTTTCTCAGTTCCTCAGCAGTCACACGGGGACTTCTCTCCACTCTACGCTTCAGGTAGCGCACAGCAGTCGAAGTCAGCATCTTCTTTCTGCCACGACCAGGTAGCGTTTCAACAGTGCCCTTTGCCTTGAATTTGCGAATGATGCTTCCTAAGGTGTCTCTTGGTATGTTTAACATCTTTGCAATCTTCTTATAGCCATTGCCCTTCCTGTGAAGAGAAATCACCTCTTCTCTTGTCTTCCTGGACCATTCTCTTGCCTTCACCATGTTTGTAACCACACCAGTAAATGTCTAGAAGGAGCTGAGTATCACAGTCATTTTAAAGCTGCCTAATTGGTGCTTATTATGCTTGATTGCTGCTCGGTGACATCCACAGGTGTTTTCAATACCTGATGGAAAGCACCTGTATGAACCTCTGTTCTTCAGAGTGGTAGTCTTTAAGGGGTTGAATAATTGTGGCAATGAAGAAACCACATAAGAACCATTTACTACTGTATTACATAAACAATTGATGTCATTTTAGTTGCATTTGGGTAGTTACAACGTCCTTGTAGGATTTGATTCTGAATACAATTCCAAATGTACACTATAGTCCCTAAACCCCTTTACAGCATTGGGGGTTGAATAATTTTGGCCACAACTGTAAATCTGATTCTTGTGGAAGTATGTATCCAAGAATTTATATTTCTGTCCATCCAGTTCTGTGATTTACACAGCTCAGCTACACAGCACAGCCCTGTCTGGCAGGGGAGGAGACCTCTTTTTTTTCTGCTGCAGTTCTGAAAAAAATAAATAGTTAACCAAGAATCAGCAGCTGCAAATACTGTCGCTGCTTACTTTAATTAAACATGAACTCATCAGTCCAGGGTTCCGGCGCTGTGCTCACCTGGGCGGTTCTTCACCTGTCTTCAGGCGCCGCCATATTGGATGTGGGAAAACCAGCTGTGACTTCCTGGTGCTTCGCAGCCAGCTCATGAGTGAGCCATGCTGGGCTTTCTCAAGGGTTCCACAGCCTCCAGGGACCTTTCACATGTCCCAGAAGGTTGCAGGCGGAGGGGGGGAGGGGCAAAATTACGCTCGACTTGCCAAGGCTTATCTCTCTGTCATTCTGCTCTCTACTCCTATCAGCAAGCTTATTGTTAGTGCCTGAGCACTGTAGTGCAGCTGGTTGGCTCCTTGAGCTGCTTTGCCCTCTCCCAGTCGGAGCTCTGTTGTAAAGAGATGGGAAGATGCTGACATCGTGTCAAAACGAAATGTAACTCCCAGCACACTTACCAGCTAGGCATCAAAAAACACAAATGGTTAACAATGTGCATTAAAAAAGAGGTTTTAGTTAAAAAATACACTCACAGGCCACTTTATTAGGTACACCATGCTACCCATTGTGGTCTTCTGCTGCTGTAGCCCATCTGCTTCAAGGTTGGATGTGTTGTGCATTCAGATGGTATTCTGCATACCTTGGTGGTAACGAGGGGTTATTTGAGTTACTGTTGCCTTTCTAACATCTGGAACCAGTCTGCCCATTCTCTGACCTCTGACTTCAACAAGGCATTTTCCTCCACACAACTGCCATTTGCTGGATATTTTCTCTTTTTCGGACCATTCTCTGTAAACCCCAGAGATGGTTGTGCGTGAAAATCCCAGTAGATCAGCAGTTTTTGAAATACTCAGACCAGCCCATCTGGCACCAACAGCCATGTCACATTCAAAGTCCCTTAAATCCCCTTTCTTCCCTATTCTGATGCTCGGTTTGAACTAATTCGTCTTCACCACGTCTAGATGGCTAAATGTATTGAGTTCCTGCAATATGATTGGCTGATCAGCAATTTGTGTTACCAAGGAATTGAACAGGTGGACCTAATAAAGAGGCCGGTAAGTGTATGTGTGATAGCTGCACTGCCTCGTCAAGACCCTTCTTGGGGGAATGGGCCCCCTCCAGGCATACCTGCTCTCAATGTATCCATTCCTATATATGCTCCATCATGAAGGATAGAGTTAGGGCTTGCACTATGCAGACAGTGCCGGGACCATAGGCAGGTGTGCAACATGGAAACCCTTGAAGGAACTAAGTCATAAAGGGGTCTTACACCCTGCTACATACTGGCCTTCATCTGCTCTGGTGTGCCTGTGGTGTGGTGACCTGTGCTGGAACATTACTTATTATTCATGTTTCTGGGTCCCCTGCTGAGATCTGAGGGTTCCTGATTCTTGGAAGTTCCAAGCTACAACTCAGCCTAACTGGTATGAACCAGTCTGTCGGTCAACAGTGTGATGAACTATTCAAATTGTCTCCCTTGGGTGCACCAATCTAGCTGTCTCCATTGGGTGCACCAATCTAACTGTCTCCATTGGGTGCACCAATCTAACTGTCTCCATTGGGTGCACCAATCTAGCTTTCTCCATTGGGTGAACCAATCTAACTGTCTCCAGTGGGGTTAACCAATCTAACTTTCTCTATTGGGTGAACCAATCTAGCTGCCGCCAGTGGAATTAACCAATCTAGCTGATTCCATTGAGTGAACCAATCTAGCTGTCTCCATTGGGTGCGCCAATCTGTCTCCATTGGGTGAGCCAATCTAACTGTCTCCATTGGTTGCGCCAATCTAGCTGTCTCCATTGGGATGAGCCAATCTAGCTGTCTCCATTGGGATGAGCCAATCTAGCTGTCTCCATTGGGAGAACCAATCTAGCTGTCTCCATTGGGTGAGCCAATGTAACTGTCTCCATTGGGTGAAACAATGTAACTGTTTCCATTGGGTGAAACAATGTAACTGTCTCCATTGGGTGAAACAATGTAACTGTCTCCATTGGGTTAAACAATGTAACTGTCTCCATTGGGTGAAACAATGTAACTGTCTCCATTGGGTGAAACAATTTAACTGTCTCCATTGGGTGAACCAATGTAACTGTCCCATTGGGTGCACTAATCTGTCTCCAGTGGGGTGAACCAATCTAACTGTCTCCATTGGGTGAACCAATCTAACTGTCTCCAGTGGGGTTAACCAATCTAACTTTCTCCATTGGGTGAACCAATCTAGCTGTCTCCATTGGGTGAACCAATCTAGCTGTCTCCATTGGGTGAACCAATCTAGCTGTCTCCATTGGATGAACCAATCTAGCTGTCTCCATTGGGTGAACCAATCTAGCTGTCTCCATTGGGTGCACCAATCTAACTGTCTCCATTGGTTGCACCAATCTAGTTGTCTCCATTGGGATGAGCCAATCTAACTGTCTCCATTGGGATGAGCCAATCTAACTGTCCCCATTAGGATGAGCCAATCTAACTGTCTCCATTGGGATGAGCCAATCTAACTGTCTCCATTGGGATGAGCCAATCTAACTGTCTCCATTGGGATGAGCCAATCTAACTGTCTCCATTGGGATGAGCCAATCTAACTGTCTCCATTGGGATGTCTCCAATCTAACTGTCTCCATTGGGATGTCTCCAATCTAGCTGTCTCCATTGGGATGTCTCCAATCTAGCTGTCACCAGTGGGGTGAACCAATCTAACTGTCTCCATTGGGTGAACCAATCTAATTGTCACCAGTGGGGTGAGCCAATCTAACTGTCTTCACAGGGTAAACAAATTTAACTGTCTCCATTGGTGCACTAATCTGTCTCCTGCGGGGTGAACCAATCTGTCTCCAGTGGGGTTAACCAATTTATCTTTCTCCAGTTAGGTGAACCAATATAACTGTCTCCTGTGGGGTGAACCAATCTAGCTGCCACTAGTGGAATGAACCAATCTAGCTGCCACTAGTGGAATGAACCAATCTAACTGTCACCAGTGGAGTGCATGAATCTAACCGTAACCAGTGGAATTAGTCAATCTGCCTGTTAATAGTGGTATGAACCAATTTAACTGTCTCCAGTGGGGTGAACCAACTTAACTGTCACTGATGTGAAGAACCAACTATCCCCGTGGGATTAACCAATGTAACCAATGCTAGTTCAATTAATCATTCTAAATTTCTTCAGTGGGATGAACCATTTTAATGATCATCAATGGGATAAACCGCTCTGTCTCTAGTGGAATGAACTAATCTACCCATCACCAGTTGGGTGAACCAATCTAGCCGTCTCTAGTGGGATAAACCAATTTCCGTGTTTCCAGTGGGGTGTACCAATCTGTCACCAGTAGTGTAAACTATTATGAGTGGGATGAACCAATCTGTCTGTCAAAAGTGGGAGGAACCTGTCAGCTGTGGAGTAATCCAATCAAACTGTATCCAGCGAGATGTCAGCAGTGGGATGAACCAATCTGTCACCATTTTATTTATTTCAGGTACTTATATAGCGCCGTCAATGTACGCCGCGCTTTACATATATATTGTACATTCACATCAGTCCCCGCCCCCGAGGGGCGTACAATCTAAGGTCCCTAACTCACATTCATACATACACATACTAGGGACAATTTAGACAGGAGCCAATTCACCTACCAGCATGTCTTTGGGGTGTGCGAGGAAACCGGAGTACCCGGAGGAAACACACGCAGGCACAGGGAGAACATGCAAACTCCAGGCAGGAGGTTCTGTGTTTGAGAATCGAACCGACGACCTGAGTGCTACCAGGCGGAAATGCCAATCATTAACCAGTTGCCGACCGCAGATAGCCAAATGACGGCTACACTGTGGCTGGCTAGTTCTGGGTGGGCGTCATATGAGGTCCTCCCAGAACGCGCTCACCGGCGTGCACCCGACGATCTCCATAATCACTGTGTCCTACAGACACAGCTGATCACGTGATGTGGTAAAAGGCCAATCACAGCGGTCTTTTACCACGTGATCAGCCGTGTCCAATGACACGCAGATCACCGGGAAATGCAATTGCCAGTTCTCAGCTGCACTTTCCTCACGCTGTCAGATCGTGAGGAAAGTACTGCCAAGAACCAGCGGTTGTCAGAGCGGGGATCGGCACCGATCATCAGGGCACTGATGATCAGTGCCCTGATGATCGGTGCCCAGCAGTGCCACCCACCAGCTCCACCCACCTGTGCCCAGTAGTGCCACCCACCTGTGCCCAGCAGTGCCACCCTCCAGCTCCGCCCACCTGTGCCCAGCAGTGCGCCCACCAGTGCCCAGCAGTACCACCCACCAGCTCCGCCCACCAGTGCCCAGCAGTGTCACCCAACTGTGCCCAGCAGTGCCACCCACCAGCTCCGCCCACCTGTGCCCAGCAGTGCGCCCACCAGTGCCCAGCAGTGCCACCCACCAGCTCTGCCCACCTGTGCCCAGCAGTGCACCCACCAGTGCCCAGCAGTGCCACCCACCAGATCCACCCACCTGTGCCCAGCAGTGCCCCCCACCTGTGCCCATCAGTGCAGCCCAGCAGTGCCACCAATCTGTACCAGCAGTCAGTGCCCAGCAGTTGCGCCAGTCAATGCTTAGCAGTGCCGCCAGTCAGTACCCATCATCAGTACCCATCATCAGTGCCACCTCATTTGTGCTGCCTATCAGTGCCACCTCATTAGTGCTGCCTATCAGTGCCACCTATCCATGCCACCTCATTAATGCTGCCTATCAGTGCCACCTATCAGTGCTCTTCAGTGCTGCCTATCAGTGCTCTTCAGTGCTGCCTATCAGTGCCGCTTATCAGTGTCCATCAGTGCAGCCTCATCAACACACATCAGTGAAGGAGAACAAATACCTGTTTGCAAAATTTTATAATAGAAACAAAGAAACTTTTTTATTTAAAATTTTTTGCTCTTTTTTTGCTTATAGCGCAAAAATTAAAACACCCAGCGCGAGTACATACCACCAAAAGAAAGCGCTATTTGTGAGAAAAAAAATTATAAAAAGTTTCATATGGGTACAGTGTTTCATGACCGCACAATTGTCATTCAAAGTGCGACAGCGCTGAAAGCTGGAAATTGGCCTGGACAGGAAGGGGGTAGAAGTGCCCGGTAGGCAGGAAGGGGGTAGAAGTGTCCGGTAGGCAGGAAGGGGGTAGAAGTGTCCTGTAGGCAGGAAGGGGGTAGAAGTGTCCTGTAGGCAGGAAGGGGGTAGAAGTGTCCGGTAGGCAGGAAGGGGGTAGAAGTGTCCTGTAGGCAGGAAGGGGGTAGAAGTGTCCTGTAGGCAGGAAGGGGGTAGAAGTGCCCGGTAGGCAGGACGGGGGTAGAAGTGCCCTGTAGGCAGGAAGGGGGTAGAAGTGTCCGGTAGGCAGGAAGGGGGTAGAAGTGTCCGGTAGGCAGGAAGGGGGTAGAAGTGTCCTGTAGGCAGGAAGGGGGTAGAAGTGTCCTGTAGGCAGGAAGGGGGTAGAAGTGCCCGGTAGGCAGGACAGGGGTAGAAGTGCCCTGTAGGCAGGAAGGGGGTAGAAGTGTCCTGTAGGCAGGAAGGGGGTAGAAGTGTCCGGTAGGCAGGAAGGGGGTAGAAGTGTCCGGTAGGCAGGAAGGGGTTAAGCCACTGTGCTGCTCACTAGGAGGGTGGACATTCTAACTGTCACAGTGGGGTGAACAAGCTGTCATTAGTGCATTGAACAATCTATCACCAGTTAGGTGAACCTTTTCTCACAAGCAGAGTGTACAATGAACCAATCTGTCACCACACCAGTGGGATAAACAATTTTACTGTCACCAGCGGGGTAAACATTGATCAGACGGGAGACAGAGAGATACAAAGTAACATTGTTTATAAACATCGATCAGACGGGAGATAAAGAGATACAAAGTAACATTGTTTATAAACATCGATCAGACGGGAGATAAAGAGATACAAAGTAACATTGTTTATAAACATCGATCAGACGGGAGATAGAGAGATACAAAGTAACATTGTTTATAAACATCGATCAGACGGGAGATAGAGAGATACAAAGTAACATTGTTTATAAACATCGATCAGACGGGAGATAGAGAGATACAAAGTAACATTGTTTATAAACATCGATCAGACGGGGGATAGAAAGATACAAAGTAACATTGTTTATAAACATCGATCAGACGGGAGATAGAGAGATACAAAGTAATATTGTTTATAAACATCGATCAGACGGGAGATAGAGAGATACAAAGTAACATTGTTTATAAACAAAACAGTACAGATATCCCCCCAAATGTCAGAACAGTACAGATATCCCCCAAATGTCAGGACAGTACAGATATCCCCCAAATGTCAGCACAGTACAGATATCCCCCCAAATCTCAGCACAGTACAGATATCCCCCAAATGTCAGAACAGTACAGATATCCCCCCAAAAGTCAGCACAGTACAGATATCCCCCAAATGTCAGAACAGTACAGATATCCCCCAAATGTCAGAACAGTACAGATATCCCCCAAATGTCAGGACAGTACAGATATCCCCCAAATGTCAGGACAGTACAGATATCCCCCAAATGTCAGCACAGTACAGATATCCCCCAAATGTCAGAACAGTACAGATATCCCCCCAAATCTCAGCACAGTACAGATATCCCCCAAATGTCAGGACAGTACAGATATCCCCCCAAATCTCAGCACAGTACAGATATCCCCCAAATGTCAGGACGGGACAGATATCCCCCAAATGTCAGAACAGGATAGATATGCCCCAAATGTCAGCACAGTACAGATATCCCCCCAATGTCAGGACAGTACAGATATCCCCCAAATGTCAGGACAGTACAGATATCCCCCCAAATGTCAGGACAGTACAGATATCCCCCAAATGACCCCTTTTTGCAGAGTAGACAGTCTGACGTACTTCATAAGAGGCATGGCGAGTTTTTTGAAGTTGTATTTTTTTGTCATAATTTTACGGAAAATTAAAAAATTAAAAAAATAATTTTCACTATTTTTTTTACATACTGTCACCAGTGCAGTACAGCATCATCATATAACTGGCATGGCGGTGAACAGGAACACTGACAGTATGAAAAAAAATATATAATTTTTTTTTTTTATTAATTTTACATTTTTATTATATATTTTTTTCTTTTTTTTAAGATTTTTTTTTCATATTTCACTATGACCAAAGTAGTACAATGTTACCATAGTAACATTGTACTACTTTGAGGGAGTGATCAGTATTTTTTTTTTTTTACACAATTTGTTTATAGCAAAGAATTACTTTGCTATAAGCAAGCATTTACCTGAATGAAATCGATTCATTCGGGGTTTTTTTCTTTTTGTGCTTAGCTGGGATTTGGCCACAGCTAATCACATGACATGTGCATGTGACCTGCTGTGACCATTCACAGCTAGACACTAGTATACAATGGATGGCATGAATGAAGCCATCCATTGTATTCAGCTGTCATGTGACCTGCTGTGATTGGTCACAGCAGGTCACGATACCTGCAACGGGGGCTGGCACTCAGATCTGTCATCGGCTGTGTCCAAGGTACATGGCCAGTGACAGATCGCGCCGCTGCGCGGCTCTGCAAGCGTGCAAACTGCGCATGCCCAGGAGTACGCCATATGCCATCCACCCGGAAATCTAATGTATTTCTCCGGCCACCAAACGACTATTGGCCAGGCATCTATTGGTTAAAAAAAACAAAATGAAAAATTGGTCGTTCAATTGGCTGATGTTACCACCAACGTTAAAAAAATCGGCTGATTTTCGTCCCGTCTACAGCCAGCATTTTTACTTCTGTCCCTTGCAGAGAGCTCCGCTATTATATTTTATATGAAAATGTCTTTCGGTTACAACATTGTATCCATTTGTGTCCATTTCGGATATAGATGGTTTTATTTGGATACAAATAGATACATTGTTGCAACCGCAAGGCTTTTCATCTAAAATATAATAGCGGACTGGAATTCTTCTTCTTCCTTCCTCTTCTTCTTCTTCTTTTCAGATTTTTTATCGGTAAAACGATTGGCCGATTTGCCAATCGGCTGCGATTTTTCCAACTTGACTGACAAAAAAAAATGTGCCAAAACTCCAAAAAACAGCCGACCAATTAACCCTCTAATGGTGCGGAAATCGACCGATTTTTGACCCGTCTATGGCCTGCAGTAGGCACACTTCGAACACGTAGCTACTGCCAGTCACCGGCTCTCTGCTCACTGCAGACCGAGAACTGAGCGATCGGCGGTCTTTGATCGCCCAGTTCTCTGTCTCTGAGCCGGCAGGGGACAGACGCAGCACCTAGGTGAGTAGAATTACTTGGTTTTTTTTTGGTTTTTTTAAATCCCATACCTCATTTCAGAGCAAACTGACAAGTAAAAAGAAAAAAAGTGTTCCTATTCAACCCTTTATATTGTGTGATTTCCAAAACCTGGTATTGCTTTTGAAGTGTTTATATTGTTTTTTTGTGCTTCTAACATGCTTTCTGTATCCAATTTTCAGGGAGATGGGAACTTTCTGCATTCCAGGCAGTTCAATGCTCTAAGTAGCAGCAGTCCGCGGCACGATGCGTCCGGATGGAAGAGCTGTTTGCTAGGACAGCACATAATCTGCAGCTAACAGGAGCTTTTTTGTATGAAATTCTCCGCATGAAAACACAGAGCTGAGAAGCGTACTATTGGAGGCGACGGAACGCGGCTCTCCGTGTGCTTCGGAGGCAGTATAAAGCATACATGTACAGAAACCCTGAAGCTGAACTGTCCTTGTTCGCTTAAGGTGGGAATACATGATCAGAAAATCGACCGATCGTTCATCCGACGACCGAGAGGCGTTCGTTTGTTGGTCGAAATCGCGGCCCACGTTAACCAATCTAAAAAAAAAAGTTTGTCGGGCAATACGTAGTGTTGACGTCTTCCGTACAAGTGGAAGTGATGCAGTGTGCGTGACCTTGTAGCCACGCCCCTTCTGAGCAGAACGAGCGCTCCGTGCCCTTCCGGCCAGAACAGGGTTTTGTGCCCTTCCGGCCTGTACGAGCATTCCACGTCCTTCCTTCCAGAAGGAGCGTTCCGCGCGGCCCACGTTAACCAATCTAAAAAAAAAGTTTGTCGGGCAATACGTAGTGTTGACGTCTTCCATACAAGTGGAAGTGATGCAGTGTGCGTGACCTTGTAGCCACGCCCCTTCCGGCCAGAACAAACATTCTGCACCCTTCCGGCCAGAACAAACATTCTGCACCCTTCCGGCCAGAACGAGCGTTCCGTGCCCTTCCAGCCAGAATGAGCGTTCTGCGCCCTGCCGGCCAGTATGAGCGTTCCACAGCCTTCCTGCCAGAAGGAGCGTGACCTTGTAGCCATGCCCCTTCCGGCCAGAACGAGCATTCCGCGCCTTTTCAGCCAGAACGAACGTTCCGCACCCTTCCGGCCAGAACGAGCGCTCCATGCCCTTCCGGCCAGAACGAGCGTTCCATGCCCTTCCGGCCAGAACGAGCGTTCCACGCCCTTCCGGCCAGAACGAGCATTCCGCGCCTTTTCAGCCAGAACGAACGTTCCGCACCCTTCCAGCCAGAACGAGCGCTCCATGCCCTTCCAGCCAGAACGAGCGCTCCATGCCCTTCCGGCCAGAACGAGCGTTCCACGCCCTTCCGGCCAGAACGAGCGTTCCATGCCCTTCCGGCCAGAACAGGGTTCCGCGCCCTTCCGGCCAGAATGAGCGCTCCACGCCCTTCCGGCCAGTATGACCGTTCCACGTCCTTCCTGCCAGAACGAGCGTTCCGTGCGGCCCATATTTACCAATCTAAAGAAAAAAGTTTGTCGGACAATACGTAGTGTTGACGTCTTCCGTACAAGTGTGCGTGACCTTGTAGCCATGCCCCTTCCGGCCAGAACGAGCATTCCGCGCCTTTTCAGCCAGAACGAACGTTCCGCACCCTTCCGGCCAGAACGAGCGCTCCATGCCCTTCCGGCCAGAACAGAGTTCTGCGCCCTTCCGGCCAGAATGAGCGTTCCGCGCCCTGCCGGCCAGTACGAGCGTTCCACATCCTTCCTGCCAGAACGAGTGTTCCACGCCCTTCTGGCCAGTACGAGCATTCCACGCCCTTCCGGCCAGAACGAGCATTCCGCGCCCTTCCGGCTAGAACGAGCGATCGGCGCCCTTCCGGCCAGAACGAGCGTTCCGCGCCCTTCCGGCCAGAACGAGCATTCCAAGCCCTTCTGGCCAGAACGAGCGTTCCGCGCCCTTCCGGCCAGAAAGAGCGTTCCGCGCCCTTCTGGCCAGTGCGAGCGTTCCACGCCCTTACGGCCAGAAAGAGCGTTCCACGCCCTTACGGCCAGAAAGAGCGTTCCACGCCCTTACGGCCAGTACGAGCATTCCACGCCCTTATGGCCAGTACGAGCGTTCCATGTCCTTCCTGCCAGAAGGAGCGTTCCGCGCCCTTCCAGCCAGAACAAGCATTCCGAGCCCTTCTGGCCAGAACGAGCGTTCCGCGCCCTTCCGGCCAGAACAAGCATTCCGAGCCCTTCTGGCCAGAACGAGCGTTCCGCGCCCTTCCGCACAGTACGAGCGTTCCACGCCCTTATGGCCAGTACGAGCGTTCCATGTCCTTCCTGCCAGAACGAGCATTCCACACCCTTCTGGCCAGTACGAGCGATCCGCGCCCTTCCTGCCAGAACAAGCGATCCACGCCCTTCCGGCCAGTACGAGCGATCCGCGCCCTTCCTGCCAGAACAAGCGTTCCACGCCCTTCTGGCCATCTTCTATTTGCGTTCATGCGTGATAGCGCTTGATAATTTTTTTCCGTACGACCGTCATACCGCCGCATAGAAAATCGGTCGTTCATATGCAAAACGACAAAATTTTTCACTGTTGTTCAACCGGATTTTTTCGTTCACAATATCGTTATCGGTTAAAAGATCCTGCTCATCAACGAAGAGAAAATCGTTCAATCGGTGGTTCGAATTTTTTCGTGCGATTTTCTTATCGTGTGTATGAGGCATTAGTAAGTGTTAAATCCCATCCTGTGTGTCTTGTCTATCAATTATTTTATATCCATTGGTGTTTGTTGGGGTTTCTGACAGTTTCTTGTTATTTACAACATTTCTTGGTTTTGGATGACAACGCTAACCACAGGCTGCAAATTCCCACCGTAGTGTTGCCACCATGCTTGTGCTTATTCCTTAACCCCTCCCCCTCCAGAGGATTTCCTGATTAGTCCATTTTTTCACGTTATGGTGCTGCGTTACTTTAACTGATGATTGCGCAGTCGTGCAACGCCGCGCCCAAATGAAATTGACGTCCTTTATTTCCCACAAATAGAGCTTTCTTTCAGTGGTATTTGATCACATGGGCGTTTTTTTTTTTTTTTTTGTGCTATAAACAAAAAAAGACCATCAGTTTTGAAAAAAATATATATTTTTAAAACATGTCCAGTAAAAAAAATGTAAAAATCTAATTTTGTCATAAATTTAGGCCAAAATGTATTCTGCGACAAAAAAAAAAAATCGCAAAATGTGTAAATTAATTGGTTTACGTAAAAGTTATAGCGTCTATAAATGGCGGGAAAGATACTGGGATTTTTTTTTTATATATACAGTTGTGGCCAAAATTATTCAACCCCCAATGCTGTAAAGGGGTTTAGGGACTATAGTGTACATTTGGAATTGTATTCAGAATCAAATCCTACAAGGACGTTGTAACTACCCAAATGCAACTAAAATGACATCAATTGTTTATGTAATACAGTAGTAAATGGTTCTTATGTGGTTTCTTCATTGCCACAATTATTCAACCCCTTAAAGACTACCACTCTGAAGAACAGAGGTTCATACAGGTGCTTTCCATCAGGTATTGAAAACACCTGTGGATGTCACCGAGCAGCAATCAAGCATAATAAGCACCAATTAGGCAGCTTTAAAATGACTGTGATACTCAGCTCCTTCTAGACATTTACTGGTGTGGTTACAAACATGGTGAAGGCAAGAGAATGGTCCAGGAAGACAAGAGAAGAGGTGATTTCTCTTCACAGGAAGGGCAATGGCTATAAGAAGATTGCAAAGATGTTAAACATACCAAGAGACACCTTAGGAAGCATCATTCGCAAATTCAAGGCAAAGGGCACTGTTGAAACGCTACCTGGTCGTGGCAGAAAGAAGATGCTGACTTCGACTGCTGTGCGCTACCTGAAGCGTAGAGTGGAGAGAAGTCCCCGTGTGACTGCTGAGGAACTGAGAAAAGATTTGTCAGATGTGGGTACAGAAGTTTCAGCCCAGACAATAAGACGCACACTGCGTAATGAAGGCCTCCGTGCCAGAACTCCCAGGCGTACCCCCTTGCTGTCTCCAAAGAATAAGAAGAGTCGACTGCAGTATGCCAAAAGCCATGTGGACAAACCACAAAAGTTGTGGGATAGTGTTCTGTGGACTGATGAAACAAAATTAGAACTGTTTGGGCCCATGGATCAACGCTATGTTTGGAGGAGGAAGAACAAGGCCTATGATGAAAAGAACACCTTGCCTACTGTGAAGCATGGTGGAGGGTCAATCATGCTTTGGGGCTGTTTTGCTTCTGCAGGTACAGGGAAGCTTCAGCGTGTGCAAGGTACCATGAATTCTCTTCAGTACCAGGAGATATTGGATGGAAACGTGATGCAGTCCGTCACACACCTGAGGCTTGGGAGACGTTGGACCTTTCAACAGGACAATGATCCCAAGCATACCTCCAAGTCCACTAGAGCATGGTTGCAGAGGAAAGGCTGGAACATTTTGGAGTGGCCATCGCAGTCACCAGACTTAAATCCGATTGAGAACCTCTGGTGGGACTTAAAGAAAGCAGTTGCAGTGCGCAAGCCTAAGAATGTGACTGAACTGGAGGCCTTTGCCCATGAAGAATGGGCGAAGATACCCGTAGATCGCTGCAAGACACTTGTGTCAAGCTATGCTTCACGTTTAAAAGCTGTTATAACTGTAAAAGGATGCTGTACTAAGTACTAAGATTGAATGTCACTTGGGGGTTGAATAAAACTGATAATGCTGTGAGCACAGAAAAGACATTTGTGGTTATTTCATTATAACTGTTATGTTATATTTGTCTGACCTACAAGTGCCTCTTTAATGTAAATGTAAGCAAGATGACTGAATGATCAAAAGCAATGTCAAACTGGCCAAAACACTCAATTTCAGTGGGGGTTGAATAATTTTGGCCACAACTGTATACTAGTAATGGCGGTGATCAGCCGCTTATAGCCGGACTCCGGCGGGCATTCTGACACTGGGGGGGAACTGACTTGATGTCACTGACATCCCCAGTGACACCAATACAGTGATCAGTGCTAATAAAAAGCCCCAACACTGTACTAACCCACATGGAAGAAAAATATATTTGAAATGCTACAATATTGGCTATATGCAATATATTTAAATATATATATAAATGTGTATTTGCTCCCCGGCTGATGTTGAATATTCGCCCCTCACAAAGAAATGATCGGTCTAACAATGGAATGTTCGGTGTAACACTGAGAGACAGAATACAACAACAAATTCAGCAGAAATTCGTCTAACAAATGATGACTGATCTGCATGTTCATGAGGGAAAGAAGGATTTGATCCCCTTCACAAAACATGACTTAGCACTTGGTGGCCAATCCCTTGTTGGCAATCACAGAGGTCAGATGTTTCCTGTAGTTGGCCCCCAGGTTCGCACACATCTCAGGAGGGATTTTGGCCCACTCCTCTTGGCAGATCTTCTCCAAGTCATTAAGGTTTGGTGGCTGACGTTTGGCAGCTCGAACTTTCAGCTCCCTCCACAGATTTTCAATCGGATGAAGGTCTGGAGACTGGCTAGGCCACTCCAGGACCTTAATGTGCTTCTTCTTGAGCCGCTCCTTTGTTGCCTTGGCCGTGTGTTTTGGGTCATTGTCATGCTGGAACACCCATCCACCACCCATTTGCAATGCCCTGGCTGAGGGAAGAAGGTTCTCACCCAAGATTTGATGGTACATTGCCCCGTCCACCATCCCTTTGATGTGGTGCAGTTGTCCTGTCCTCTTAGCAGAAAAACACCCCCAAAGCAGAATGTTTCTACCACCATGTTTCACAGTTGGGATGGTGTTCTTGGGGTCATAGGCAGCATTCCTCCTCCTCCAAACACGGCGAGTTGAGTTGATGCCAAAGAGGTGGATTTTGGTCTCATCTGACCACAACGCTTTCACCCAGTCCTCCTCTGCATCATTCAGATGTTCAGTGGCAGACTTCAGACGGGCTGGACATGTGCTTTCTTGAGCAGAGGGACCTTGCGGGCACTGCAGGATTTCAGTCCTTGTTGGCGTAGTGTGTTACCAATTGTTTTCTTGGTGACTGTGGTCCCAGCTGCCTGGAGATCATTGACAAGATCCTCACGTGTAGTTCTGGGATGATTCCTCACTGTTCTCATGATCATTGACACTCCACGAGGTGAGACCTTGCATGGTGCACCAGACCTAGGGGGACTGACACTTGTTTTGTGTTTCTTCCATTTGTGAATGATTGCACCAACTGTTGTCACCTTCTCACCAAGCTGCTTGGCCATAGTTTGGTAGCCCAGTCCAGCCTTGTGTAGGTCTACCATCTTGTCCCTGACATCCTTGGACAGCTCTTTGGTCTTTGCCATGGTGGAGAGTTTGGAATCTGATGGTTTGATGGCTCCTGTGGACAGGTGTCTTTTATACAGGTAACACAATGAGATTAGCAGCACTCCCTTTAAGAGACTGCTTCTAATCTCAGCTTGTTACCTGTATGAAAGACACCTGGGAGCCAGAAATCCTGCTGAATGATAGGGGATCAAATCCTTCTTTCCCTCATGAACATGCAGATCAGTCATCATTTGTTAGACGCATTTCTGCTGAATTTGTTGTTGTATTCTGTCTCTCAGTGTTACACCGAACATTCCATTGTTAGACCGATCGTTTCTGTGTGAGGGGCGAACATTCCATTGTTAGACCGATCGTTTCTGTGTGAGGGGCGAACATTCAACATCAGCCGGGGAGCAAATATGCATTTCCCTCACTGTAAATGGAAGTTAAAGTTCACGATGAACATATTATACTATGAGGATATAATTCTCAGCCTCCTGCTTCTTCTCCAACTTTATTATGCTGATATCTATAAACTACCACACACACAAAGCGTATCTAAAAGCAGGGAGAACAAATATTATATTGCAGCTAGCCAGTCCAGATGTGGTGGCTGCATTAGTTTTCTTTTTTAGGTTTTTTTCCCTTTATTATCACCTGGTATTCCTGCCAGCAACACACCTCCGGACATAGGGAGACAACATTCACTTACTGTACTGTATATTGTATGAAGACTACAGAACACCTCCCATCTCATCTTCACAGCATTGGGGGGAGATGTACTGCTGATGAACTGGACAGGGTTTATTGTGGCGGGATATTAGAGTGTAAGCTCCTCTGTACAGAGACTGATGTGACTGTGGGGGGGGGGGGGATATTAGAGTGTAAGCTCCTCTGTACAGAGACTGATGTGACTGTGGGGGAGGGGACTTTAGAGTGTAAGCTCCTCTGTACAGAGACTGATGTGACTGTGGGGGAGGGGACTTTAGAGTGTAAGCTCCTCTGTACAGAGACTGATGTGACTGTGGGGGAGGGGACATTAGAGTGTAAGCTCCTCTGTACAGAGACTGATGTGACTGTGGGGGAGGGGACATTAGAGTGTAAGCTCCTCTGTACAGAGTCTGATGTGACTGGCTCAGTGATCTCTGTACAGCACTGCGGTATATGTCAGAGCTATATAAATGTATAATAATAAAAGTGTGTGACTGTGGGGGAGGAGACACTAGAGTGTAAGCTCCTCTGTACAGACTGATGTGACTGTGGGGGAGGGGACATTAGAGTGTAAGCTCCTCTGGTACAGAGACTGATGTGACTGTGGGGGAGGGGACATTAGAGTGTAAGCTCCTCTGGTACAGAGACTGATGTGACTGGCTCAGTGATCTATGTACAGCGCTGCGGTATATGTCAGAGCTATATAAATGTAGTATTTGTTTCTGATTGTGGGGAGGGGACATTAGAGTGTAAGCTTCTCTGTACAGAGACTGATGTGACTGTGGGGGAGGGGACATTAGAGTGTAAGCTCCTCTGTACAGAGACTGATGTGACTGCGGGGGAGGGGACATTAGAGTGTAAGCTCCTCTGTACAGAGACTGATGTGACTGTGGGGGAGGGGGACATTAGAGTATAAGCTCCTCTGTACAGAGACTGATGGGACTGCGGGGGAGGGGACATTAGAGTGTAAGCTCCTATGTACAGAGACTGATGTGACTGCGGGGGAGGGGACATTAGAGTGTAAGCTTCTATGTACAGAGACTGATGTGACTGCGGGGGAGGGGACATTAGAGTGTAAGCTCCTCTGGTACAGAGACTGATGTGACTGTGGGGGAGGGGACATTAGAGTGTAAGCTCCTCTGTACAGAGCATGATGTGACTGGCTCAGTGATCTCTGTACAGCACTGTGGTATATGTCAGAGCTATATAAAAATATTGAACACACCAGCTGATACTACATTGTAAACCATATCTGGCGGTGGAAGGGTTACTCCACAGAAGAGATTGGACAGATATTGCACAGATCCTCCAGGGACCGCACACAGTGGATGATGGTATTATGAGAAGACTAGCAGGGATTGATGTCAGCGGTTATTGTCTGTCACCTCTCTGCCCATCTTCTAGGAGAGTTACACAGAGAGATGCAGACCGGGAGGACCTGACCTGCATCTGCCGCAGTCACCTGACCCAGGCCTTGGCACCCCATAGATTAATTAGAGAAACAAAGATCTGATCAATCATCCGCTGCTTTGTGTCTATCAGTCTGGTCTGTGGGGAGGTGGAAATGTTCAGGTGACCGTGTGTATGAGCAGATTCCAATGAATGTTCTTCTCTGTAGTGTAGCTTTATTTTCCTTTCCATGAAGATAAGAACCCAGAATAATTCCATTATCTAGGTGGAAGAGGGACCCATTGTAGTGCTATGATATCAGCATTAACATTCATTCAGCAGAAAGAATAGAAAGGAACGAAGGTCTATGGAGAAGACAACGTATGACCTTTACTTCCCAAAAAAAAATGAAATCGATAAACTTCCCACAGGTGGCATTTTAAAGAATGAAAACCGAGCTAATATCCTTGTTTCATTTTCCAACCATAGACTAAAGTGGGAGATGTTCCTGTTGGACGCCTTTCACCCAGTTTCAGGTCTCAACTTGATCTTTGACCTCATAACTATGACGCAATGTCCAACTTTTTATTCACAGAGTAGTTAATGGTCTCTGCAGCTCTCTGATTGGATATTTGATTACAGGGTGCAAGGTGCCTGAAATTCCCTATTATTGTCGGTTTAAGCATTTTGCAAACCCAGACAGGTTCACTTTAACTCAGCATTTTCAACATGAAGGAACCTTTGAAGTGACTTTCTGGTCTCAGGGAACCCCTGATAAAACTTACTATATCTACAACTCATGATACATTAGTGTGATGGTCAGGGGGAAGAATGTGGTCATTGGGAAGAATTCCCCCCTACAGATAGCTAAAAAAGATCAATGGTGTCAGTGGGAACTTATCAGAAATTGCTCATTGCCTAAGGAACCCTTAGCAAACTCTGAAGGAACCCTGGTTTAGAAACTCTGCTTTAATGAATGCAGGGCTGTCAGAGGATGTACAACATAGTACTGATATGTACTTTCAAATCTTAGTAATGCTTCTTCTTTGAGATTTTCCCAAGCTTGAGAGTGCATTGCCTTGTATCTTTAACTTCACTCCAAGCTGAAGCTCTGGAATGACTCTGCTATATCTTGCACATCAAAATTATAAAGATGGGGTACCAGTAATGCAACCCCACCTACCAATTCTTGCTTTAGCAAGTTCCTTTATCCATGTGACCTCCAAGGTCAGCTTCAGTGGGCGCTAACCCATCAACCTTGCCAAAACTTTGAGATCTGCTTAAGACCAAGAGACCTTCAATGATGAGCTTGAAGGGCCATATAGGAAATGCGGAAGGAAATACCTTCATCCTCAATAGCAGGAACCCTTTTTTTTTTTTTTTTAATTTGGATAACTACTCATCAATCAGAGAAAAGAGTCTCTGTTACCCTTCTACAGCCAGGGAGGTGAGGCCAGATCTCAAAAGTCAACTGCAAAGTGTACCATCTTGCCAACTACATAAAAATTATACGATCTGTTTGATAGCAAGAGACCTTCAATAATGGGCTTGGAGAGATTTATGGAAAGTGCAGAGGGAATGTCCTTCAACCTCAGGCACCAGGTTTTTCTCATTACTGAGGCCAACCAACCTTCAATCAGAGAGCAGAGCCTCTGTTACCATGCTATAGTCAGGGAACGAGATCTAAAAAGTCAACTGCAGAGAACACCATTCTGCAAACTACACCAGAAGTGTAAAATCTGCTTCACAGCAAGACACTTTCAATGATGACTCTGGAGGGCCATATAGGAAGCAGAAAGCAGAACCTCTGTTACCATGCTACAGTCATAGAACTGAGGGCAGATCTATAAAGTCAACTGCAGAGAGTGCCGTCCTGCCAACTACACCAAAATCAGCAAGAGATCTTCAACGATGACCCTAGAGGGTCATATAGGAAGTGCAGGAGGAAAGACCTTCATCCTCAGTAACAGGCACCCATTTTTCTCAAAATTTGGATAACTAACCATCAGTTAGAGAAAAGAGTCTCTTTTACCTTGCTACAGCCAAAGAGGTGAGTCTAGATCTCCAAAGTCAACTGCAGAGAGCACCATCTTGCTATCTACAACAAAATTGTGAGATCTGTTTGATAGCAAGAGGCCTTCAATGATGGGCTTGCACAGATTTATGGGAAGTGCAGAGGGAATGTCCTTCACCCTTGGTAACAGGCACCAATTTTTTCTTTTTACTGAGGACAACCAACCTTCAATCAGAAAGCAGAACCTCTGTTACCATGCTACAGTCATGGAACTGAGGGCAGATCTATAAAGTCAACTGCAGATTGTGCCGTCCTACCAACTACACCAAAAGCAGCAAGAGACCTTCAACAATGACCCTGGAGGGCCATATAGGAAGTGCAGGAGGAAAGACCTTCATCCTCAGTAACAGGCACCCATTTTTCTCAAAATTTGGATAACTAACCATCAGTTAGAGAACAGAGTCTCTTTTACCTTGCTACAGCCAAAGAGGTGAGTCTAGATCTCCAAAGTCAACTGCAGAGAGCCATCTTGCCATCTGCAACAAAATTGTGAGATCTGTTTGATAGCAAGAGGCCTTCAATGATGGGCTTGCTGAGATTTATGGGAAGTGCAGAGGGAATGTCCTTCACCCTTGGTAACAGGCACCAATTTTTCTTGTTACTGAGGACAACCAACTTTCAATCAGAAAGCAGAACCTCTGTTACCATGCTACAGTCATGGAACTGAGGGCAGATCTATAAAGTCAACTGCAGAGAGTGCCGTCCTGCCAACTACACCAAAAGCATCAAGAGACCTTCAATGATGACCCTGGAGGACCATATAGGAAGTGCAGGAGGAAAGACCTTCATCCTCAGTAACAGGCACCCATTTTTCTCAAAATTTGGATAACTAACCATCAGTTAGAAAACAGAGTCTCTTTTACCTTCTTACAGCCAGAGAGATGAGGCCAGAACTCCAAAGTCAACTGCAGAGAAAGTCATTTAAGACCTGGTTGGCAGTGGGAAACCTTCTATGATGATTCCAAAAGGCCACGCTTAAGGGGCAAGGGAGAAATGGCCTTTACCTCCCATCAATAGGCATGCTTTTGTCTTGTGATTGAGGACAACAACCACCAATCAGAGAACAGAGCCTCTGTTACCACGCTAATGATTCTGAGCCTCCACGACTGAAAGAAATTTAATCCAGTAAATTAAAGAATTGGGCCAAGGACAGTCTGGCTTGGAGAGAAAGCACTAGATGATGCTGGATTTCCTCAAGCAAGGAAATGAGGTGGGCCCCGTCTGTCTAGCTGCAGATTTTAATGCACATTGTGAGAAGTTCACAGTGTGCAGTGAAATCAGAGTAATACATTTCAAGAGAGGAACCTGTACAATTTTGCAAGACTGAAAGGAAGGCTGGAATTCAACTTTATTCATTGCAGTTTACATACACTTTAACTGCTTCCAGACTGCCCGCCCGCAATGTACTGGCCTCCTCTAGGCACAGAGCGCGTGAGCGCGAGCCCCCGCCCTCCAACTCCCGCTGTCATTGTACACAGCTTGGATTAGTCAGCAAGTCCTGGCCAATGATTCATGGCCAGGACCTGTTGATCGGCTGTGGACAGTCGCAGCCCAGAGCCCTGAGTTGACAATCATCACAAGACTCTGTACAGAGGGAACAATCTCTCTAATTCTTCTCCCTGCTTTGGAGGGAGAAGAAACAGAGAGATTTAGTAAAAATCAGCACATAATACACACATTACACATTGTTAGGCACACATTTAACCCCTTGATTACCCAGCATATCGACACCCTCTCTGCCAGTGTCATTAGTAAAGTGACAGTGTATAGTTTTATCACTCAACACTGTACCAGTGTCACTGGAGATGTCAGTGTCGGTTAGTCAGTTCCCACCTAGTGTCAGTTAGTGTCAGCCTGCCCACTGTACTATCACAGGTACTAGTAGTATAAAAATAAAAATGACAGTATATATACCATAGTTTGTAGATGCTATAATTTGCACACTTATTGGGATTTTATTAAGACATAGCATAATACATTTTGGCCTAAATTTATGAAGAAAGTGTATTTTTTTTTTATTGGATATGTTTTATAGCAAAAAAGTAAAAAAAATATGTTTTTTTATTTTCAAAATGTTGGTCTTTTTTTCTTTATATAATAAAGAAATAAAAATACACCAAAAGACAGCTCCATTTGTGTGAAAAAAAAGTGATATCAATATCATTTGGATACAGTGTTGCATGACCGCGCAATTACCAAAAGAAGCGCAGAGAGAGATATCATTCCCCCCCCCCCCCGGGTACAGATCATTAGTAATACCTCATCTGGAATATGCAGTTCAGTTTTGGGCTCCAATTCACAAAAAGAACATTGGGGAACTGGAGAAAGTACAGAGAAGGGCAACCAAACTGATACGAGGCATGGAGGAGATCAGCTATGAGGAAAGATTAGAGGAACTGAATGTATTCTCTACTGAGAAGAGGAGATTAAGGGGGGATATGATCACCATGTATAATACATAAGGGGGATATGATCTCCATGTATAATACATAAGGGGGGATATGATCTCCATGTATAATACATAAGGGGGATATGATCTCCATGTATAATACATAAGGGGGGATATGATCTCCATGTATAATACATAAGGGGGATATGATCTCCATGTATAATACATAAGGGGGGGATATGATCTCCATGTATAATACATAAGGGGGGATATGATCTCCATGTATAATACATAAGGGGGGGATATGATCTCCATGTATAATACATAAGGGGGATATGATCTCCATGTATAATACATAAGGGGGGGATATGATCTCCATGTATAATACATAAGGGGGGGTATGATCTCCATGTATAATACATAAGGGGGATATGATCTCCATGTATAATACATAAGGGGGGATATGATCTCCATGTATAATACATAAGGGGGGATATGATCTCCATGTATAATACATAAGGGGGGATATGATCTCCATGTATAATACATAAGGGGGGATATGATCTCCATGTATAATCCATAAGGGGGATATGATCTGCATGTATAATACATAAGGGGGGATGTGATATCCATGTATAATACATAAGGGGGGATATGATCTCCATTTATAATACATAAGGGGGGGATATGATCTCCATGTATAATACATAAGGGGGGATATGATCTCCATGTATAATACATAAGGGGGATATGATCTCCATGTATATTACATAAGGGGGGATATGATCTCCATGTATAATACATAAGGGGGGAATATGATCACCATGTATAATACATAAGGGGGGATATGATCTCCATGTATAATACATAAGGGGGGATATGATCTCCATGTATAATACATAAGGGGGGACATGATCTCCATGTATAATACATAAGGGGGGATATGATCTCCATGTATAATACATAGGGGGGATATGATCTCCATGTATAATACATAAGGGGGGATATGATCTCCATGTATAATACATAAGGGGGGACATGATCTCCATGTATAATACATAAGGGGGGATATGATCTCCATGTATAATACATAAGGGGAGGAATATGATCTCCATGTATAATACATAAGGGGGGAATATGATCACCATGTATAATACATAAGGGGGGATATGATCTCCATGTATAATACATAAGGGGGGATATGATCTCCATGTATAATACATAAGGGGGGGATATGATCTCCATGTATAATACATACGGGGAGATATGATCTCCATGTATAATACATAAGGGGGGATATGATCTCCATGTATAATACATAAGGGGGGATATGATCTCCATGTATAATACATAAGGGGGGATATGATCACCATGTATAATACATAAGGGGGGATATGATCTCCATGTATAATACATAAGGGGGGATATGATCTCCATGTATAATACATAAGGGGGGGATATGATCTCCATGTATAATACATAAGGGGGGATATGATCTCCATGTATAATACATAAGGGGGGGATATGATCTCCATGTATAATACATAAGGGGGATATGATCTCCATGTATAATACATAAGGGGGGATATGATCTCCATGTATAATACATAAGGGGGATATGATCTCCATGTATAATACATAAGGGGGGGATATGATCTCCATGTATAATACATAAGGGGGATATGATCTCCATGTATAATACATAAGGGGGGATATGATCTCCATGTATAATACATAAGGGGGGATATGATCTCCATGTATAATACATAAGGGGGGATATGATCTCCATGTATAATACATAAGGGGGGAATATGATCACCATGTATAATATATAAGGGGGGATATGATCTCCATGTATAATACATAAGGGGGGATATGATCTCCATGTATAATACATAAGGGGGGATATGATCTCCATGTATAATACATAAGGGGGGATATGATCTCCATGTATAATACATAAGGGGGGGATATGATCTCCATGTATAATACATAAGGGGGGGATATGATCTCTTTGTATAATACATAAGGGGGGACATGATCTCCATGTATAATACATAAGGGGGATATGATCTCCATGTATAATACATAAGGGGAACATGATCTCCATGTATAATACATAAGGGGGATATGATCTCCATGTATAATACATAAGGGGGGATATGATCACCATGTATAATACATAAGGGGGGATATGATCTCCATGTATAATACATAAGGGGGATATGATCTCCATGTATAATACATAAGGGGGTTATGATCTCCATGTATAATACATAAGGGGGATATGATCTCCATGTATAATACATAAGGGGGATATGATCACCATGTATAATACATAAGGGGGGATATGATCTCCATGTATAATACATAAGGGGGGATATGATCTCCATGTATAATACATAAGGGGGGATATGATCTCCATGTATAATACATAAGGGGGGATATGATCACCATGTATAATACATAAGGGGGGATATGATCTCCATGTATAATACATAAGGGGGATATGATCTTCATGTATAATACATAAGGGGGGATATGATCTCCATGTATAATACATAAGGGGGGATATGATCTCCATGTATAATACATAAGGGGGACATGATCTCCATGTATAATACATAAGGGGGATATGATCTCCATGTATAATACATAAGGGGGGATATGATCACCATGTATAATACATAAGGGGGGATATGATCTCCATGTATAATACATAAGGGGGATATGATCTCCATGTATAATACATAAGGGGGTTATGATCTCCATGTATAATACATAAGGGGGGATATGATCTCCATGTATAATACATAAGGGGGATATGATCACCATGTATAATACATAAGGGGGGATATGATCTCCATGTATAATACATAAGGGGGATATGATCACCATGTATAATACATAAGGGGGGATATGATCTCCATGTATAATACATAAGGGGGGATATGATCTCCATGTATAATACATAAGGGGGGATATGATCTCCATGTATAATACATAATGGGGGATATGATCTCCATGTATAATACATAAGGGGGGATATGATCTCCATGTATAATACATAAGGGGGATATGATCTTCATGTATAATACATAAGGGGGGATATGATCTCCATGTATAATACATAAGGGGGGATATGATCACCATGTATAATACATAAGGGGGATATGATCTCCATGTATAATACATAAGGGGGGATATGATCTCCATGTATAATACATAAGGGGGGAATATGATCACCATGTATAATACATAAGGGGGGATATGATCTCCATGTCTAATACATAAGGGGGGGATATGATCACCATGTATAATACATAAGGGGGGATATGATCTCCATGTCTAATACATAAGGGGGGAATATGATCACCATGTATAATACATAAGGGGGGATATGATCTCCATGTCTAATACATAAGGGGGGAATATGATCACCATGTATAATACATAAGGGGGGATATGATCTCCATGTATAATACATAAGGGGGGATATGATCTCCATTTATAATACATAAGGGGGGGATATGATCTCCATGTATAATACATAAGGGGGGATATGATCTCCATGTATAATACATAAGGGGGATATGATCTCCATGTATATTACATAAGGGGGGATATGATCTCCATGTATAATACATAAGGGGGGATATGATCTCCATGTATAATACATAAGGGGGGATATGATCTCCATGTATAATACATAAGGGGGGATATGATCTCCATGTATAATACATAAGGGGGGACATGATCTCCATGTATAATACATAAGGGGGGATATGATCTCCATGTATAATACATAGGGGGGATATGATCTCCATGTATAATACATAAGGGGGGATATGATCTCCATGTATAATACATAAGGGGGGAATATGATCACCATGTATAATACATAAGGGGGGATATGATCTCCATGTATAATACATAAGGGGGGATATGATCTCCATGTATAATACATAAGGGGGGGATATGATCTCCATGTATAATACATAAGGGGAGATATGATCTCCATGTATAATACATAAGGGGGGATATGATCTCCATGTATAATACATAAGGGGGGATATGATCTCCATGTATAATACATAAGGGGGGATATGATCTCCATGTATAATACATAAGGGGGGGATATGATCTCCATGTATAATACATAAGGGGGGATATGATCTCCATGTATAATACATAAGGGGGGGATATGATCTCCATGTATAATACATAAGGGGGATATGATCTCCATGTATAATACATAAGGGGGGATATGATCTCCATGTATAATACATAAGGGGGATATGATCTCCATGTATAATACATACGGGGGGGATATGATCTCCATGTATAATACATAAGGGGGATATGATCTCCATGTATAATACATAAGGGGGGATATGATCTCCATGTATAATACATAAGGGGGGATATGATCTCCATGTATAATACATAAGGGGGGATATGATCTCCATGTATAATACATAAGGGGGGAATATGATCACCATGTATAATATATAAGGGGGGATATGATCTCCATGTATAATACATAAGGGGGGATATGATCTCCATGTATAATACATAAGGGGGGATATGATCTCTATGTATAATACATAAGGGGGGATATGATCTCCATGTATAATACATAAGGGGGGGATATGATCTCCATGTATAATACATAAGGGGGGGATATGATCTCTTTGTATAATACATAAGGGGGACATGATCTCCATGTATAATACATAAGGGGGATATGATCTCCATGTATAATACATAAGGGGGGATATGATCACCATGTATAATACATAAGGGGGGATATGATCTCCATGTATAATACATAAGGGGGATATGATCTCCATGTATAATACATAAGGGGGTTATGATCTCCATGTATAATACATAAGGGGGGATATGATCTCCATGTATAATACATAAGGGGGATATGATCACCATGTATAATACATAAGGGGGGATATGATCTCCATGTATAATACATAAGGGGGGATATGATCACCATGTATAATACATAAGGGGGGATATGATCTCCATGTATAATACATAAGGGGGATATGATCTTCATGTATAATACATAAGGGGGGATATGATCTCCATGTATAATACATAAGGGGGGATATGATCACCATGTATAATACATAAGGGGGATATGATCTCCATGTATAATACATAAGGGGGGATATGATCTCCATGTATAATACATAAGGGGGGAATATGATCACCATGTATAATACATAAGGGGGGATATGATCTCCATGTCTAATACATAAGGGGGGGATATGATCACCATGTATAATACATAAGGGGGGATATGATCTCCATGTCTAATACATAAGGGGGGAATATGATCACCATGTATAATACATAAGGGGGGATATGATCACCATGTATAATACATAAGGGGGATATGATCTCCATGTATAATACATAAGGGGGGATATGATCTCCATGTATAATACATAAGGGGGGAATATGATCACCATGTATAATACATAAGGGGGGATATGATCTCCATGTCTAATACATAAGGGGGGGATATTATCACCTTGTATAATACATAAGGGGGGATATGATCTCCATGTCTAATACATAAGGGGGGGATATGATCACCATGTATAATACATAAGGGGGGGATATGATCTCCATGTCTAATACATAAGGGGGGATATGATCTCCATGTCTAATACATAAGGGGGGAATATGATCACCATGTATAATACATAAGGGGGGATATGATCTCCATGTCTAATACATAAGGGGGGGATATGATCTCCATGTATAATACATAAGGGGGGATATGATCACCATGTATAATACATAAGGGGGATATGATCTCCATGTATAATACATAAGGGGGGATATGATCTCCATGTATAATACATAAGGGGGGATATGATCACCATGTATAATACATAAGGGGGATATGATCTCCATGTATAATACATAAGGGGGGATATGATCTCCATGTATAATATATAAGGGGGGAATATGATCACCATGTATAATACATAAGGGGGGATATGATCTCCATGTCTAATACATAAGGGGGGGGATATGATCACCATGTATAATACATAAGGGGGGATATGATCTCCATGTCTAATACATAAGGGGGGAATATGATCACCATGTATAATACATAAGGGGGGATATGATCACCATGTATAATACATAAGGGGGATATGATCTCCATGTATAATACATAAGGGGGGATATGATCTCCATGTATAATACATAAGGGGGGAATATGATCACCATGTATAATACATAAGGGGGGATATGATCTCCATGTCTAATACATAAGGGGGGGGATATGATCACCATGTATAATACATAAGGGGGGATATGATCTCCATGTCTAATACATAAGGGGGGGATATGATCACCATGTATAATACATAAGGGGGGATATGATCTCCATGTCTAATACATAAGGGGGGAATATGATCACCATGTCTAATACATAAGGGGGGAATATGATCACCATGTATAATACATAAGGGGGGATATGATCTCCATGTCTAATACATAAGGGGGGGATATGATCTCCATGTATAATACATAAGGGGGGGATATGATCTCCATGTATAATACATAAGGGGGGATATGATCTCCATGTATAATACATAAGGGGGATATGATCTCCATGTATAATACATAAGGGGGGACATGATCTCCATGTATAATACATAAGGGGGGATATGATCTCCATGTATAATACATAAGGGGGGATATGATCTCCATGTATAATACATAAGGGGGGATATGATCTCCATGTATAATACATAAGGGGGGATATGATCTCCATGTATAATACATAAGGGGGGGATATGATCTCTATGTATAATACATAAGGGGGATATGATCTCCATGTATAATACATAAGGGGGGATATGATCTCCATGTATAATATATAAGGGGGGATATGATCTCCATGTATAATACATAAGGGGGGATATGATCTCCAGGTATAAATACATCAGTGGTTCATATAGTGAACTCGGTGTAGTTATTCCCCCTGAGGTCATCACAGAGGACAAGGGGGCGCTCTTTACGTCTGGAGGAAAAGAAATGTAATCTCCAAACACGGAAAGGTTTCTTCACAGTAAGAGCTGTGAAAATGTGGAATAGACTCCCTCAAGAGTTGGTTGTGGCCAGCTCAGTGGATTGCTGTAGGAAAGTCCTGGATTCTTTCTTGGATACACAGAATATAACTGGATATAACATTTATAGGGAAAGTTGATCCAGGGAATATCCGATTGTCTCTCGGGGGATCAGGAAGGAATGTTTCCCTGCAGGAGCAAATTAGATCATGCTTTGCTGGGTTTTTTTGCCTTCCTCTGGATCAACTGTGTGTGTAGGATTATAACTTTTTTTTGTTTAATGGTTGAACTGGATGGACTTTTGTCTTTTTTCAGCCAGACTAACTATGTAAGAGCCAAATAGCAAAAAATGGCCTGGTCATTGGGGGGGGGGGGGGGGGCTGAAGTGGTTAAGTGCTGCCCACCTTGTAGTTTCGGGTATTCCCATCATCCTGGGTGTTCTAGCCTAATGGAGAATTACGGCTGTACACATCTCCAGAGCAGAGGTCTCTCCTCACTGTGTTCCAAGGAGATACAGGACATTGGGTCATTTCAAGTGGACTGACCCTTTAAACCAGAGCATTCAATGAGAATTTCTGCTCATGAATCCTTATTGGATTATTTCAGAACCTGCCTATTAATCAGTTTGATTTAACCTGTTGTCCAGCTCACCCCCCCCCACGGTGCTGCTCCCCCACCTCTTGTACAGACACAGATAAATCTTTAGAGATGAATAATGTCCTATATAGCACCTGGGCTGAATCAATTAACACTTCGTTAGGCTCCATTGCCTGCCAAGCATTCCCTAAATCACCTTTTGTTTCAATGTCCTCTGCTAATTAAAACGCTGAATAGACCCCATCGCTCGCTTACGTCTCATTTTAAATGCTTTTTCATGACTTTTCTTACTTTTCCATTAATACGATGGATTCTGAAGACGAAAAGAGCAACTTGAAATGGCGCAACTAAAAGCCGCGGACCTAGAGCAAACTAAGAACTTACGGTTGGTGGTTCATTTAATGTCTCTGCATCATTTTTGATAAAACGGGTCTAGTTTGTAAATAAGACGTTTTGTCAGCAGCGAGTACTGAGCGGTATCGGACTGGTCTGCTTCGTGGTGCCTGCATAGTTCCGGCAAAGTCACATCACTGAGCAAAGCTAATGTTGGACCATTGCAGCCTCTCTCCTCCTTTGGCTAGGTATGAGCTTTTTAGCTGTCTGTTAATTGGCCCTTCTTCTCCATTGGGCAGCACAGTGGCTAAATGGTTAACACTTCCCCCTGGCAGTACTAGGGTTGTCGGTTCGAATCCCAACCACGGCACCACCTGCCTGGAGTTTGCATGTTCTCCCTGTGCCTGTGTGGGTTTCCTCCGGGTACTCTGGTTTCCTCTCACACTCCAAAGACATGCTGGTAGGTGAATTGGCTCCTGTCTAAATTGGCCCTAGTATGTGTATGTATGAATGTGAGTTAGGGACCTTAGATTGTACATCCCCTTGAGGGTTAGGGACTGATGTGAATGTACAATATATATGTAAAGTGCTGCATAAATTGACGGCGCTATATAAGTACCTGAAATAAATAAATAAAATTGACTGCCAATGTAAGGTGGCCCTATTCCACTGACTCCAATGTAAGGAGCCCTTCTCTACTGATCACCAATGTAAGGGGCCACTTCTCTACTAACCATGAATATGAGGGGACCACTGACCACCAATACAAGAATCCCTTCTCCACTGACCTCCAAATTAGCGGGGCAGTTCTCTAATGTCCACCAAGGATGTAAAGGAGCCATTCTCAACTGATCGCCGATGTAAGGGGACCCTTATCCACTGACCAACAATGTAATGAGCGCTTTTAATTGACCACCAATGTAGGGAGGCATTTTTCCACTGACCACCAATGTAAGGAGCCCTCCTCTACTGGCCACCAAATTAAGGAGGGTAGTCCTTAGCCACCGATGTAAGGAGTCCTTCTCCACTGATCGCCAATGTAAGACATTTTTCCACTGACTCCAATGTAAGGAGACCTTCTCTATTGATCACCAATGTAAGGGGCCACTTCTCTACTGACCATGAATATGAGAGGACCACTGACCACCAATGCAAGAATCCCTTCTCCACTGACCACCAAATTAGGGGGGGCAGTTCTCTAATGTCCACCAAGGACATAAAAATGTAAAGGAGCCCTTCTTACCCGATCGCCGATGTAAGGGGCCCTTATCCACTGGCCACCAATGTAAGCAGCTCTTCTCCACTGACCACCAATGTAAGGTGACCCTATTTCACTGACCAACAATGTAAGGAGCTCTTTTAATTGACTACCAATGTAAGGAGGCATTTTTCCACTGACCACCAATGTAAGGAGCCCTTCTCTACTGACCACCAAATTAAGGGGATAGTCCGTAGCCAACGATGTAAGGAGTCCTTCTCCACTGATCAACAATGTAAGGCATTTTTCCACTGATTCCAATGTAAGGAGACATTCTCTACTGATCACCAATGTAAGGGGCCACTTCTCTACTGACCATGAATATGAGGGGACCACTGACCACCAATGCAAGAATCCCTTCTCCACTGACCACCAAATTAGGGGGGCAGTTCTCTAATGTCCACCAAGGACATAAAGATGTAAAGGAGCCATTCTCACCTGATCTCACTGATGTAAGGGACCCTTATCCACTGGCCACCAATGTAAGCAGCCCTTCTCCACTGACCCCCAATGTAAAATGGCCCTATTTCACTGTCCAACAATTTAAGGCGCTCTTTTAATTGACCACCAATGTAAGGAGGCATTTTTCCACTGACCACCAATGTAAGGAGCCCTTCTCTACTGACCAACAAATTAAGGGGGTAGTCCTTAGCCACCAATGTAAGGAGTCCTTCTCCACTGACCACCAATGTAAGGCATTTTTCCACTGATTACCAATGTAAGGAGTCATTCTCTACTAACCACCAAATTAAGGGGGTAGTCCTTAGCCACCAATGTAAGGAGTCCTTCTCCACTGACCACCAATGTAAGGTATTTTTCCACTGACCACCAATGTAAGGAGCCCTTCTCTACTGACCAACAAATTAAGGGGGTAGTCCTTAGCCACCAATGTAAGGAGTCCTTCTCCAATGACCACCAATGTAAGGCATTTTTCCACTGACCACCAATGTAAGGAGCCATTCTCTACTAACCACCAAATTAAGGGGGTAGTCCTTAGCCACCAATGTAAGGAGTCTTTCTCCACTGATCACCAATGCAAGGAGACCCTTATCCACTGACCACCAATATAAGCAGAGGTTCACTCACATCATCCCTTGCTGCACCCCAGGGTACCACAGCACCCCAGTTGAAAAAAGCTAATCTACAACACTAGTAAGTTGATACGGTAACGTTGGTGGTTGGAGTGTAGGATCTTTTCTTCAATAATTTATTCTTCTGATTTGTCTCATATTTTGGATTCTATTAGACCTTTATACCCAGCCATTCTCAGCCTGCAGTTTCTCCAGGAGTGGTTACGGTTCCATGAGCTGTAGACCTTCCATCTGATGGTCCCTGCATAGTTCCATGTCCAACACCACTTGGCAGAGCCAGCAGTATGAATGCAAGGGTATTAATCCGGCCACCTCTGTAAGAGGGTCTTTTTTCCCACTTACCACCACCACCAATAAAAGCAGCATTTTCTCAATGACCCCTGATGGACCTATCTTACCAGGTGTTCCCTGAGACCTGAAAATCATTTCAAGGGTTCCCCTGGAGTAAAAAATGGTTGAGAAAGGCTGTCCTACATCATTTCCAGTGCCTGCAGGAAGGTTCTCAGATGTTAAAAAAAACTGTGTAAATTTGCTGTCCCCTCAAAATAACTCAGCACACAGCCATTAATGTCTAAACCGCTGGCAACAAAAGTGAGTCCACCCCTAAGTGACAAGGTCCACATTGGGCCCAAAGATGACATCACGGAGCTGGTGGATGTTAGAGACCTTGCGCTCCTCCTCCTTAGGTCTGGAGACATGCTTGGCCAGTCCATCACCTTTACCCTCAGCTTCTTTAGCAAGGCAGTGGTCGTCTTGGAGGTGTGTTTGGAGTCGTTAAGTTGGAATACTGCCCTGTGGCCCAGTCTCCGAAGGGAGGGGATCATGCTCTGCTTCAGTATGTCACAGTCCATGTTGGCATTCATGGTTCCCTCAATGAACTGTAGCTCCCCAGTGCCGGCAGCACTCATGCAGCCCCAGACCATGACACTCCCACCACCATGCTTGACTGTAGGCAAGACACACTTGTCTATGTACTCCTCACCTGGTTGCCGCCACACATGCGTGACACCATCTGAACCCAATCCGTTGATCTTGGTGTCATCAGACCACAGGACATGGTTCCAGTAATTCATGTCCTTAGTCTGCTTGACTTCAGCAAACCATATGTAGGCTTTCTTGGTCATCATCTTTAGAAGAGGCTTCCTTCTGGGATGACAGCCATGCAAACCAATGTGATGCAGTGTGCGGCGTATGGTCTGAGCACTGACAGGCTGACCCCTTCACCCTCTGCAGCAATGCTGGCAGCACTCATACGTCTATTTCCCAAAGACAACCTCTGGATATGACTCTGAGCACGTGCACTCAACTTCTTTGGTGGACCATGGTGAGGCCTGTTCTGAGTGGAACCTGTCCTGTTACACCGCTGTATGGTCTTGGCCACTGTGCTGCAGCTTAGTTTCAGGGTCTTGGCAATCTTCTTATAGCCTAGGCCATCTTTATGTAGAGCAACAATTCTTTTTTTCTGATCCTCAGAGAGTTCTTTGCCATTAGGTGCCATGCTGAACTTCCAGTGACCAGTATGAGAGAGTGAGAGCGATAACACCAAATGTAACCCACCCGCTCCCCATTCACACCTGAGACCTTGTAACACCAACGAGTCACATGACACCGGGGAGGGAAAATGGCTAATTGGCCCCAATTTGGACCTTGTCACTTAGGGGTGGAGTCACTTTTGTTGCCAGCGGTTTAGACATTAATGGCGGTGTGTTGAGTTATTTTGAGGGGACAGCAAATTTACGTTATACAAGCTGTACACTGACTACGTCACATTGTAGCAAAGTGTCATTTCTTCAGTGTTTTCACATGAAAAGAGAGAATCAAATATTTACAAAAATGTGAGGGGGGGACTCACTTCTGGGAGATACTGTAGGTATGTATACGCCATACCTGTGGGATCCCTCTAGAACAGGGTTTCTCAACCAGGGTTACTCCAGAGGTGTCTAGGGGTTCCTTGAGCAAGGAGCATTTTCTGCCTCTCAGATAAGTTCCCACTGACACCATTGATCTTGTTAGCTATCTATAAGGGGGTCATTCTTCCCAATGACCATCACGCTAATCTATCATAATTTGTAGATCGAGTCATTTTTAGCCGGGGTTCCCTGAGACCGGAAAGGTATTTCAAGGGATCCTCTGTGTTGAAAAGGTTGAGAAAGGATGCTCTAGAAGATGGAAAGCAGTGTCCCGTGCCAAGTAGCTGCCTGTCTGCTTAATGAACACAGGAGGTCGCTTGCACGGGTGCCATTCAGAGATCGCTTTGACTTTTCTCAGTGACTTTTCTGATTGGAAAAAGTGGTGAGTCTGGGCTGTGATGTCCCAGGACTGCTGTTAGAAACCATGGGGCCCCATCTGGGGCGAACTGACAACTCATGGGGCCCCCAGGCAATAGGGGATCATGGGGCACCTGTGTCCTTGCCCAAACTCAAAAAAGCCTATGAAAAAGGTACCAGGGGCATCTCACGGGGCCCCCTACTGACCCCGGGCCCTCGGGCAGTGCCCGAGTATCCAAATGGTCAGTCCGCCCCTGGGCCCTATACAGCCAACCTGACAGGGACAAAAAAAAAACACAGCTTACTATGTTTCAGTTATGAATGAACACAGTGTGTGATCAGTACCGATCACTCAATGGGTTCGTTCAGGAAATAAGGGGATGGTAAATGTGACATATTTACCGGACCCTTCCCCCTCTCTCCATCCTGAAAGATCCTATTGTGTGCTTGCAGCGGCAGTGGGAAGGGTAAGGAGGGAAGCCGGCAGCACTGTGGGATTGGGGGCACACAGGGGGGCCTGGGCAGCAGGGGCAAATGTATGGTGCACAGGGAGGGTGATGGGTGCAGCGGGGAGGGGGCAATTCCTGGAAATGATCCCCTGTATGGCTCTGTATGCAGCAGCTGAAAGCCAGCAAGAGGGAGAGAAGAAACTAGCTTTCAGCTGCTGCAGAGAGAGCCATACAGGGGATCGGTTTCGAGTAATTGCCCCCCTACTTTCCTGATCACCCTCCCTGCCCACATCTGATTCACCCAGCCATCTGGGCCCCCCTGCTGGCCTGGGCCCCGTACAGGGGGACTGGTGGTACCCCCTTATCCACGGCCATGCCCAGGACCTGGAAGCTACAGTGATTTCCAACTTCTACAGGGATCCCACAAGTATGGCACGTACACAGGGGCGGATTGACCATTTGGAAACTTGGGCACTGCCCAAGGGCCCGGGGTCAGTAGGGGGCCCCATGAGATGCCCCTGGTACCTTTTTCATAGGCTTTTTTGAGTTTGGGCAAGGACACAGGGGCCCCATGATCACCTATTGCCCGGGGGCCCCATGAGTTGTCAGTCCGCCCCTGCACGTACATACCAGCTTCAATGCATACCATGTATTCAGATTTAAGGTGGCATTTGGTGTTGTTTAAGCTGCCTTGGTTTCAATTAGCTCCAGAGGGTAAGAGAGGCTTCTTTCAACTGTCCAAAACTTGTTCTTGTGCCAGCAAACATTATCCACGTGACCTCCGGAAGATTTTACCCTCTTCATGACCATGGCAATTTTTTTTTTGCTATTCAGCACTGCACTACTTTAACTGGCGTGTTCATGCAATGCTGTACCCAAATTAAATCTATATTATTTTTTTCACACAAATAAACCTTTCTTTTTGTGGTATTTGATCACCACTGGGGTTTTTTCTTTTTTTTGTGATATAAATGCAAAATTTTGAAAAAAAAAACAATTTTTTTTGTTTTTTGCTATAAAACATATCCAATAAAAAAATTTTAAAAAGTTATTAAATTTAGGCCAAAATGTATTCTGCTACATGTCTTTGGTAGTAAAAAAAATCCCCAGGAGTTTATATTATTTGGTTTGCGTTATAGCTTCTGGTATAGATACTGAAATTTGAATTAATTTTTTATCCTAGTAATGGTAGTGATCAGCGACTTATAGTGGGACTGTGAAAGTACGGCGGGCAATCTGACACCAGCTGATGCTGGCTGGGAGGTACTGTAACTGACTAAATGACACTGATATTATTAGTGATACTAATACAGTGATCAGTGCTAATACTGTAAACTGTCACTGTCAGGGGCGGACTGAAAACTCATGGGGCCCCCGGGCAATAGGGGATCATGGGGCCCCTGTGTCCTTGCCCAAACTCAAAAAAGCCTATGAAAAAGGTACCAGGGGCATCTCATGGGGCCCCCCACTGACCCCGGGCCCTCGGGCAGTGCCCGAGTTTCCAAATGTTCAGTCAGCCCCTGGTCACTGTACTACCCACATGGAAGAAAAATATATTTTACATAGTTAGTCTGGCTGAAAAAAAGACAAAAGTCCATCCAGTTCAACCACACACAAAAAAAAGTTATAATCCTACAGCCACAGTTGATCCAGAGGAAGGCAAAAAAAACCCAGCAAAGCACGATCCAATTTTCTTCTACTGGGAAAGAAAATTTCTTCCTGATCCCCCGAGAGGCAATCTGATATTCCCTGGATCAACTTCCAATTTTTAAAATATTCTTCCCAAATACATTGACATATATTTGAAATACTACAATTTTGGCCGTATTCAATATATTTCAAAATATATTTCAATATATATATATATATACTGTATGTTGAAATATTACAATATTACATGTTTTTTAAATATTACAAAATATATGAAAAATATTTAAAAAAAATGAATTTTCAAATATACTGTAAGTCTTTAAAAATACATTTAATCTACATTCTTGGAATGCATTTACAAATATATATAAAAATATGTTAAAAGGACTTTTTTATATGTTAAAAAAAATCTAAAGAATATATTTAAAAAAATATATATTTTTAAAAATATGTTTCATATATTTTGTAATATATAAAAAATGCATTTCAACATACAGTGTGTGTATATATATATATATATATATATATATATATATATATATATTTATTTATTTTTTAATATAGTGAATACGGCCAAAATTGTAGTATTTCAAATATATGTCAATATATTTGGGAAGAATATTTTTAAAATATATTTAAAATATATTTTTCTTCCATGTGGGTAGTACAGTGACAGTTTACAGTATTAGCACTGATCACTGTATTAGTATCACTATTGATATCAGTGTCAGTTAGTTACAGTACCTCCCAGCCAGCATCAGCTAGTGTCAGATTGCCCGCCGTACTTTCACAGTCCCATTATAAGTTTGGGAAGAATATTTTTAAAATATATTTAAAATATATTTTTCTTCCATGTGGGTGACACTGGCTGGGAGGTACTGTAACTGACTAACTGACACTGACATCACCAGTGACACTAATACAATGATCAGTGCTGTAAACTGTCACTGCACTAATGACACTGGCTGGGAGGTACTGTAACTGACTAACTGACATTGACATCACCAGTGACACTAATTCACTGCACTAATGACACTGGCGGGGAAGGAGTAAACATCTAGGGGTGATCAAGGGGTTAAATATGTGCCTAACAATGTGGTGCTTTACTACTAGATCTTGTTGTTGTTTTTCCCCCCTGCTTTGCAGGGAATAAAAAATAAGCACGATCGCCTGTCCCTATTTGGAGCTCTGTGTTGTTTACATCACAGAGCTCCCTTCTCTGAATTTCAGAGCCAATCAGCGGGTGCTGGCAGTCAATCATTGGCTGGCACCCGCTGATCGGCTTGTGCTGTGACTAATCACAGCACAGCCAGGGCAGCAGGCACACGGGCACGCTCGCCCCCCCACCCGAAAGTGCTGGTTAATGTATCAGATACGCAGGACCACTGATAAGGCAGTACAACCGGTCCTGTTGTACTGGACCCGGGCCCCATCAGCGCAACAGGGGGCCAAGTAGCTTTATAGTTCAATTGATCTCAGAAAGTACTATTTTTACTAAAAGAGTAGTTGATGCTCCAGCAGAGGTAGTGAGCCAGCCAACAGTAAAGAGCTTCAAACATGTGTGGGACAAGCACAGATCTATACTCGGACAAAAAAGTTAACCAAAAAAAAAAAAACTCAACCCCTCCCCACCCCCCTCCCCAAAAAAAAAAGTTAAAAAAAAAAAACACACACAAAAAAAAAATGGGCAGACTCGAGGGAACACTACCGAGTCTATTTCTGCCGTCACTTTTCTGTTTCTAAGTGATATGAGCAGCTCTGAAGCCACCTGATCGCTTCCACCATCGCTGCACAATAGACAAAGCTGCATTCAGAGGTGGGTTCAAGGGCGGGGTCAAAGGGGCCCCATCAGGTAGACTGTACAGGGCTCCATGATTTCTAACAGCGGCCCCGTGATCCAGCACAGCGATGCCACTTTGCCGCCGCGCTTCTGAATGAGGCAAGTGGTTAAACGATTCATTATTTTCCTTTTTTTTACAGAGAGAAAAAAGAATAATACTGCGAAAAAAATGCATTGCAAGCTACAATAAATAACAACGAAATACGAAAACAAAAATACAAGTAACACTAGGAAATAATTTTCATGCAAAGCATAAAAATTTTATAAAACCACAAACTTTTTTTCCACTGTATTTAGTGTCAGTGTAAAAAAGTATTACTGCCAATAAAAAAAATAATAATAAAAAAAATATACAAAAAAGATACAATAAATAACAATTAAATAGGAAAACAAAAAGTAACACTATGAAATGAAACCACAAACTTTTTTTCCACTGTATTTAATGTCAGTGTAAAAAAGTGTTACTGCCAATAAAAAAAAAACAATTAAAAAAATAAAAATAAATATATATATATGTATGAATTGGCCTGTTTAAAATTACTCTTAAATGATGATTCTGGTGCAAAGCATTGCACAGGTATTTACAAAAGAATTGAAGTTTCTTGTTTTTTTTTTTTTAATTTACAGTTTTCTTAATGCGATACTAAAAAATTAAGAAACAAAACGAAGTTTACATTTTAATGGCTAGAAAAAAAATAAAAAATCAGCAAGAAAAAAGATTAGTTAAGGACAAAAGAATCTTACTGTGATAAAAATGCATTGCAAGCTACAATAAATAACAACGAAATACGAAAACAAAAATACAAGTAACACTATGAAATAATTTTCATAAAAACATAATAAAACCACAGACTTTTTTTTTCCACTATATTTAGTGTCAGTGTAAAAAAGTGTTACTGCAGATAAAAAAAACAAATAAAAAAACAAAAAAAAAACAAAAAATATAAGAATTGTCCTATTTAAAATGACTTTAAAATAATGATTCTGGTGCAAAGCATTAAAGAGTTATTTACAAAACAAATTTTGTTTTCAGGCGGGGTCAGGGGTGGGGTTAAAGGGGGCCCCATCAGGTAGGCTGTACAGGACCCCATGACTTATAACATCAGTGGTAGATACCTGATCTAGCACAGCGATGCCACTTTGCCGTAGTTCTGAATGAGGCGGTCACCAAGCGGTTAAATGGTTCATTATTTTCCTTTTTTTCACAGAAAGAAAAAAGAATCAAATTGTGAAAAAAATGCCTTGCAAGCTACAATAAATGACAATTAAATAGGAAAACAAAAAGTAACACTATGAAATAGTTTTCATGCAACGCATAAAAATATAATAAAACCACAAACATTTTTTCACTGTATTTAGTGTCAGTGTAAAAAATTGTTACTGCAGATAAAAAAAAAACAAATAAAAAAAACAAAAAATATAAGAATTGTCCTATTTAAAATGACTCTAAAATGATGATTCTGGTGCAAAGCATTGCAAAGTTATTTACAAAACAAATTTTGTTTTGAGGCGAGGTCAGGGGAGCCATCAGGATGGGTTCGAGGGTGGGGTGGAAGGGGGCCCCATCAAGTAGCACAAATAACAATTAAATACGAAAACAAAAATATAGGTAGCACTATGAAATCGTTTTTATGCAACGCATAAAAATATAATAAAACCACAAACTTTTTTTTAGTGTATTCAGTGTCAGTGTAAAAAAATGTTCCTGCAGATAAAAAAAAAAACAAATCTGAATTGTTATTTAAAATGACTCTAAAATAATGATTCTGATGCAAAGTTATTTACAAAAGAAATGAAGTTTCTTCTTTTATTTTTTTTAATTTATAGTTTTCTTAATGTGATACTAAAAAATTATTATATTTTAAAAAAATATTATTATTGTATTCAGTGTCAGTGTAAAAAAGTGTTACTGCAGATAAAAATAAACAAATAAAAAAAAATATGAATTGTCCTGTTTAAAATGACTGATTCTGATGCAAAGCATTGCAAAGTTATTTACAAAACAAATTTTTATTTTCGGTGGAGTCAGGGGAGGGGTCAGAGGTGGGCTCAAGGGTGGGGTCAAAGGGGGCCCCATCAGGTAGGCTGTACAGGGCCCCATGATTTCTAACAGCAGCGGTAGATCCGTGATCTAGCACAGCGATGCCACTTTGCCATTGTAGCTCAGAATGAGGCGGTCGCCAAGCGGTTAAATGATTCATTATTTTCTTTTTTTTTCACAGAAAGAAAAAAGAATCAAATTGTGAAAAAAATGCTTTTCAGGCTACAATAAATGACAATTAAATAGGAAAACAAAAAGTAACACTATGAAGTCCAGACACTTTCCCCCCCTTCCAGTCCGGACACTTTCCCCCCCTTCCAGTCCGGACACTTTCACCCCCTTCCAGTCCGGACACTTTCCCCCCCTTCCAGTCCGGACACTTTCACCCCCTTCCAGTCCGGACACTTTCACCCCCTTCCAGTCCGGACACTTTCACCCCCTTCCAGTCCGGACACTTTCACCCCCTTCCAGTCCGGACACTTTCCCCCCCTTCCAGTCCGGACACTTTCACCCCCTTCCAGTCCGGACACTTTCACCCCCTTCCAGTCCGGACACTTTCCCCCCCTTCCAGTCCGGACACTTTCACCCCCTTCCAGTCCGGACACTTTCACCCCCTTCCAGTCCGGACACTTTCCCCCCCTTCCAGTCCGGACACTTTCCCCCCCTTCCAGTCCGGACACTTTCCCCCCTTCCAGTCCGGACACTTTCCCCCCTTCCAGTCCGGACGCTCTCACCCCCTTCCAGTCCGGACACTTTCCCCCCTTTCCAGTCCGGACACTTTCACCCCCTTCCAGTCCGGACACTTTCCCCCCCTTCCAGTCCGGACACTTTCCCCCCCTTCCAGTCCGGACACTTTCACCCCCTTCCAGTCCGGACACTTTCCCCCCCTTCCAGTCCGGACACTTTCCCCCCCTTCCAGTCCGGACGCTTTCCCCCCCTTCCAGTCCGGACATTTTCCCCCCCTTCCAGTCCGGACACTTTCCCCCCCCCCCCTTCCAGTCCGGACACTTTCACCCCCTTCCTGCCCAGGGCAATTTTCAGCTTTCAACGCTATCACACTTTGAATGACAATTGCGCTGTCATGCAACACTGCACCCAAATGAATTTTTTTCCATTTTTTTGAGACAGATAAAGCTTTATTTTGGTGGTATTTATTCACCGCTGGGATTTTTATTTTTTTTGCTATGTAAATGAAAATGTCCAAAAATTTTGAAAAAAAGTGTTTTTTTTATAAAATTTTGCAAATAAATAATATTTCATCATAAATCTTGGCCAAAATTTATTCCGTTATCTTTTTAGTAAAAAAAAAATCCAAATTAGTTTATAACCAAAAATTATAATTTTTAAACATTTTTTTTTACATTTTTATTTTTTTATATTATTATTTTATATTTTTATTTTTTTACATACTGTCACCCTAGCAGTGCGGTGTCACCATGTTGACACTGTACTACTTGTGGGGGGTGATGAAGATTTTTTTTTTTTTTTACACTGATTGCTTTTACACCCATATAGGATGTAAAAGCAATCATTTCTCTTTCTCTCTGTGTGCATTCTTGCAGTCATTGAGAAGTACTGGGTGAGCTGTGATTGGTCACAGCTTGTCACATGGTACAAGGCTGTTGTGAATAGCCTTGTACCATGTGACCTCTGTGATCATTCACAGATTTCACACATAGTAAGCAATGATGTCACAAGTGACATCTTGCTTACTACTTTGCATGTGATCACTGATTGGCCAATCAGTGATCACATGATCGGGACCTCGTATAGAGGTCCCGTCCGATGATTGGTGTTTCACTGTGTCCGGAGGACACAGCGGGCACCGGATCGTGGTGCTGCGCGCTCCCAGGGAGTGCGCACAAGCAGCGTGCGAGGAGGCCGTTTATAAACGGCCCCCCGACCCTGCACTGCCACCGTCCGGCCGTTTATATACAACGGCCCGTCGGGAAGTGGTTAAATGATGATTCTGGTGCAAAGCATTACAAAGTTATTTACAAAAGAAATGCAGTTTCTTTTTTTTTTTTTATTAATTTACAGTTTTCTTAATGTGATACTAAAAAATTAATAAAGAAAACTAATTAAACAAAGTTTAAATTTTAATGGTTAGAAAAAAAAATAAAAAATCAGCAAGAAAAAAAAATTAGTTAAGGACAAAAGAATCTTACTGTGAAAAAAATGCATTGCAAGCTACAATAAATAATCAAATATGAAAACAAAAATACAACACTATGAAATAATTTTCATGCAACGCATAAAAATATAATAAAACAACAAACTTTTTTTCCACCGTATTCAGTGTCAGTGTAAAAAAGTATTACTGCAGATAAAAAACAAATAAGAAATAAAACAAAACAAAAAAAAACAAAATAAGAACTGACTCTAAAATGATGATTCTGGTGCAAAGCATTGCAATGATATTTACAAAAGAAATTTTGTTTTGAGGCGGGATTGGGAGAAGGCTAAGAGCAATAGGAGGGGTCAGGGGAGCCGTCGGGGTGGGTTCGAGGGTGGGGTGGAAGGGGGCCCCATCAGATAGCACAGATAACAATTAAATACGAAAACAAAAATACAAGTAACACTATGAAATAAGTTTCATGCAACGTATAAAAATATAATAAAACAACAAACTCTTTTTCCTCTGTATTCACTGTCAGTGTAAACAAGTGTTACTGCAGATGAAAAACAAATTTAAAAAAACAAAAAACAAAATATGAATTGTCCTATTTAAAATGACTCTAAAATGATGATTCTGGTGCAAAGCATTGCAAAATTATTTACAAAACAAATTTTGTTTGAGGCGGGGTCAGGGGAGGGGTCAGGGGTGGGGTCAAAGGGGGCCCCATCAGGTAGGCTGTACAGGGCCCCATGATTTCTAACAGCAGCAGTAGATATGTGATCTAGCCCAGCGATGCCACTTTGCCGTAGTTCTGAATGAGGCGGTCGCCAAGCGGTTAAATGATTCATTATTTTCCTTTTTTTTCACAGAAAGAAAAAAGAATCAAATTGTGAAAAAAATGCATTGGAAGCTACAATAAATGACAATTAAATAGGAAAACAAAAAGTAACACTATGAAATGAAACCACAAACTTTTGTTCCACTGTATTTAGTGTCAGTGTAAAAAAGTGTTACTGCCAATAAAAAATAAATAAATAAATATACATATATATATATATATATATATATATATATAAATATATATATATATATATATATATATATATATATATATATATGAATTGTCCTGGTTAAAATTACTCTTAAATGATGAATAGTTTTCATGCAATGCATAAAAATATAATAAAACCACAAACCTTTTTTTCCACTGTATTCAGTGTCAGTGTAAAAAAAAAGTGTTACTGCCGATAAAAAAACAAATCTGAATTGCTATTTAAAATGACTCTAAAATGATGAGTCTGGTGCAAAGTATTGCAAAGTTATTTACAAAAGAAATTAAGTTTCTTCTTTTTTTTTTTTATTTATAGTTTTCTTAATGTGATACTAAAACATTAAGAAACAAACCTAATTTAAACAAAGTTTAAATTTTAATGGTTAGAAAAAAAAATAAAAAATCAGCAAGAAAAAAAATTAGTTAAGGACAAAAGAATCTTACTGTGAAAAATATTGCATTGCAAGTTACAATAAATAACTATCAAATATGAAAACAAAAATACAAGTAACACTATGAAATAATTTTCATGCAACGCATAAAAATATAATAAAACAACAAACTCTTTTTCCTCTGTATTCAGCGTCAGTGTAAAAAAATGTTACTGCCAATAAAAAAAAAACAATAAAAAAAAATAAAATATATACAGTCATGGCCGAAATTGTTGGCACCCTTGATATTTTTCCTGAAAATCAAGTATTTCACACAAAAAAGGTATTGCATTAACACATGTTTTGCTATACACATGTTTATTCCCTTTGTATGTATTGGAACAAATATAAAACAGAGGCAGAAAAGCAAATATGACATAATGTCACACAAAACCCCAAAAATGGGCTGGACAAAAGTATTGGCACCCTTAACTTAATATTTGGTTGCACACCCTTTGGAAAACATAACTGAAATCAGTCGCTTCCTATAACCATCAATAAGCTTCTGACACCTCTCACCCGGAATTTTGGACCACTCTTCCTTTGCAAACAGCTCCAGGTCTCTCTTATTGGAAGGACACCTTTTCCCAACAGCAATTTTAAGATCTCTCCACAGGTGTTCAATGGGATTTAGATCTGGGCTCATTGCTGGCCACTTCAGAACTCTCCAGCGCTTCTTTGCCATCCATTTCTGAGTGCTTTTTGACGTATGTTTGGGGTCATTGTCCTGCTGGAAGACCCAGGATCTTGGACGCAAACCCAGCTTTCTGACACTGGGCCCTACAGTGCGACCCAAAATCCTTTGGTAATCCTCAGATTTCATGATGCCTTGCACACAGTCAAGGCACCCAGTGCCAGAGGCAGCAAAACAACCCCAAAACATCATTGAACCTCCACCATATTTTACCGTAGGTACTGTGTTTTGTTCTTTGTAGGCCTCATTCCGTTTTCGGTAAACAGTAGAATGATGTGCTTTACCGAAAAGCTCTATCTTGGTCTCATCTGTCCACAAGACGTTTTCCCAGAAGGCTTTTGGCTTACTCAAGTACATTTTGGCAAACTGTAGTCTTGCTTTTTTATGTCTCTGTGTCAGCAGTGGGGTCCTCCTGGGTCTCCTGCCATAGCGTTTCATTTCATTTAAATGTCGACGGATAGTTCGCGCTGACACTGATGCTCCCTGAGCCTGCAGGACAGCTTGAATGTCTTTGGAACATGTTTGGGGCTGCTTATCCACCATCCGGACTATTCTGCGTTGCAATCTTTCATCAATTTTCCTCATCCGTCCACGACCAGGGAGATTAGCTACAGTGCCATGGGTTGCAAACTTCTTGATAATGTTGCGCACTGTGGACAAAGGCAAATCTAGTTCTCTGGAGATGGACTTGTAACCTTGAGATTGTTGATATTTTGCCACAATTTTGGTTCTCAGGTCCTCAGACAGTTCTCGTCTCCTCTTTCTGTTGTCCATGCTTAGTGTGGCACAGACAGACACACAATGCAAAGGTTAAGTGAACGTCTCTCCTTTTTATCTGCTTTCAGGTGTGATTTCTATATTGCCCACACCTGTTACTTGCCCCAGGTGAGTTTACAGGAGCATCACATGCTTGTAACATTCTTATTTATCCGCAGTTGTGAAAGGGTGCCAATACTTTTGTCCAGCCCATTTTTGGAGGTTTGTGTGACATTATGTCGAATTTGCTTTCTTTCCTCCCTTTTTTTGTTTTGTCCCAATACACACAAAGGGAATAAACATGTGTATAGCAAAACATGTGTTAATGCAATACGTTTCGTGAGAAATACATGATTTCCTGGAGAAATATCAAGGGTGCCAACAATTTCGGCCATGACTGTATATATACAGTGGGGATCGAAAGTTTGGGCATCCCAGCTAAAAATGTGTATTAATGTGCATAAAGAAGCCAAGGAAAGATGGAAAAATCTCCAAAAGGCATCAAATTACAGATTAGACATTCTTATAATATGTCAACAAAAGTTAGATTTTATTTCCATCATTTACACTTTCAAAATAACAGAAAACAAAAAAATGGCGTCTGCAAAAGTTTGGGCCCCCTGCAGAGTTAATATCTTGTACTGCCCCCTTTGGCAAGTATCTCAGCTTGTAAACGCTTTTTGTAGCCAGCCAAGAGTCTTTCAATTCTTGTTTGAGGTATCTTTGCCCATTCTTCCTTACAAAAGTCTTCCAGTTCTTTGAGATTTCTGGGCTGTCTGTCACGCACGGCTCTTTTAAGGTCTATCCATAGATTTTCAATGATGTTGAGGTCAGGAGATTGTGAAGGCCATGGCAAAACCTTCAGTTTACGCCTCTTGATGTAATCCCCCATGGATTTCAAGGTGTGTTTAGGATCATTATCCATTTGTAGAAGCCATCCTCTCTTTAACTTCAGCTTTTTCACAGATGGCATCAAGTTACCATCCAAAATTTGCTGAAATTGTATTGAATCCATTTTTCCTTCTACTCGTGAGATGTTCCCTGTGCCACTGGCTGCAACACAACCCCAAAGCATGATTGATCCAACCCCATGCTTAACAGTTGGACAGAGGTTCTTTTCATTCAATTCTGTGCCCCTTCTTCTCCAAACGTACCTTTGCTCATTCCGGCCAAAAAGTTCAATTTTAACCTCATCGGTCCACAGAACTTGTTTCCAAAATGCATCAGGCTTGTCTATATGTTCATTTGCAAAGTTCAAACGATGATTTTTGTGGCGAGGACGTAGAAGAGGTTTTCTTCTGATGACTCTTCCATGAAGACCATATTTGTACAAGTATCTCTTTATAGTGGAATAGTGACCACAACTCCAGTGTCTGCCAGATCTTTCTGGAGGGATCGTGCAGTCAAACGTGGGTTTTGAACTGTTTTTCTCACAATCCTGTGAGCTGTTCTGTCTGATATTTTTCTTGGTCTTCCAGATCTTGCTTTAACTTCCACTGTTCCTGATGACTGCCATTTCTTAATTACATTCCGAACAGAGGATATTGACATCTGCAAACGCTTTGCTATCTTCTTATAGCCTTCTCCAGCTTTGTGAGTGTCAACTATTTTCAGTTTCAGTTTTCTAGACAACTGCTTAGAAGAACCCATGGTGCTGATTGTTGGGGCAAGGTCAGATGAGTCTGGGCATTTAAAACCTTTGAGATTGACATCACCTGGTCTTCCCAGACGATGATTGAGAACAATCCATGACACTGGCAGGTCTCAGCTTGGCAAAGGGGGCAGTGCATGCTATAAATTCTGCAGGGGGCCCAAACTTTTGCAGACGCCATTTTTTTGTTTTCTGTTATTTTGAAAGTGTAAATGATGGAAATAAAATCTAACTTTTGTTGACATATTATAAGAATGTCTAATCTGTAATGTGATGCCTTTTGGAGATGTTTCCATCTTTCCTTGGCTTCTTTATGCACATTAATACAAATTTTTAGCTGGGGTGCCCAAACTTTCCATCCCCACTGTATATATATGAATTGTCCTGTTTAAAATGACTCTAAAATGATGATTCTGGTGCAAAACATTGCAAAGTTATTTAGAAAAGAAATGAAGTTTCTTCTTTTTTTTATTTATAGTTTTCTTAATGTGATATAAAAAAAATTAACAAACAAAACTAATTCAACAAAGTAAAAATTTTAATGGTGAGAAAAAAAAAATTAAAAATCAGCAAAAAAAAACGTAGGGGGAGAAGGGGAAGAAGCAGTTAAAGATGGATAATTAGGGCCAACTAAGCGTCAATAAGGGTTAAATGGGAACAATTTTGTTTTTACTTTTTATTTTTCAAGAAACTTTAAAATGACACTTAATGGTATCCCGACTCTCCAAACACAACTCATATATATATATTTCTACTAATTAATTGCCCTGTAATATATTTTTCATGAATCTTTTCTGCTTTTTTTTTGCCTCCTTGTAATGTCCTCAGTGAGCTCCTGAACCTCTCCTTTTCCCCTCACTTTTGTTTGGAATGAGCAATGTATGTTAGTTGCAGTCCTATACAAGCAAGAGAGGGTGACAACGTCAGACCACAGCAGCAGCAACAAAAAATAAAAATGGAGATTTGGAGGAGGCTGAGAGCAATAGGAGGAACCTTTGGTGGGAGAATATATTCAGGAATAAAACTTTTTTTAAAACCCGAGTTTACTGTCACTTTAACTGTCATCATATGCAGATGGAAGCTCGTCCCATTGATCTGCAGATGAATGAAATAGAGGAAATACAAATATAAACGTCCGTTCACACAAGCGCCTTCTGCTCTGATAGGAAGGGAATCTGTGAGCTGCCCCACCCCCCTCCCCACTGATCAGAGCAGAGCGGGAAGGAGGACAGGTCAGTGTCCGCTCAGACATGGACAGACCCCGCTGTGCTCTACGGGCGGCTGGGAAATAAAGGACTCCGATGACCATTTACTCCTGGCTGCCTCTGATCTGGTCGCGGTCCTCCATTATTTTTTTTTAATGGGCCTGGTTGGACACAGAGGTAGGCCGGTGTAAATGGATACAAGTCCATGTAGACCCGCATGTCCACAGGAATGCAGGGGCCTTCCAATCAGGTCTGCATGAAAAACTGACAGGCGGACCTGATCAGATCGCTCATGTGAAAGGGCCCTAACAATGTTACTTTGTATCTCTCTATCTCCCGTCTGATCGATGTTTATAAACAATGTTACTTTGTATCTCTCCATCTCCTGTCTGATCGATGTTTATAAACAATGTTACTTTGTATCTCTCTATCTCCCGTCTGATCGATGTTTATAAACAATGTTACTTTGTATCTCTCTATCTCCCGTCTGATCGATGTTTATAAACAATGTTACTTTGTATCTCTCCATCTCCTGTCTGATCCATGTTTATAAACAATGTTACTTTGTATCTCTCTATCTCCCGTCTGATCGATGTTTATAAACAATGTTACTTTGTATCTCTCTATCTCCCATCTGATCCATGTTTATAAACAATGTTACTTTGTATCTCTCCATCTCCCGTCTGATCAATGTTTATAAACAATGTTACTTTGTATCTTTCTATCTCCCGTCTGATCAATGTTTATAAACAATGTTACTTTGTATCTCTCCATCTCCCGTCTGATCAATGTTTATAAACAATGTTACATTGTATCTCTCTATCTCCCGTCTGATCGATGTTTATAAACAATGTTACTTTGTATCTATCTCCTGCCTGACTTTTCAGAGGGCAAAGGGATAGTTTTCTACATCGAAGCAGTTATGACTGGTTACTTCTAGTGATATTCTGCAGTCCCTAAAGTTGTCCCGTCTGACCAATGTTTATAAACAATGTTACTCTGTATGTCTGTATCTCCCATCTGATCATTGTTTATAAACAATGTAACTTTGTATCTCTCTATCTCCCGTCTGATCAATGTTTATAAACAATGTTACTTTGTATCTCTCTATCTCCCGTCTGATCGATGTTTATAAACAATGTTACTTTGTATGTCTCTATCTCCATCTGATCGATGTTTATAAACAATGTTACTTTGTATCCCTCTTTCTCCCATCTGATCGATGTTTATAAACAATGTTACTTTGTATCTCTCTGTCTCCCGTCTGATCGATGTTTATAAACAATGTTACTTTGTATCTCTCTGTCTCCCGTCTGATCGATGTTTATAAACAATGTTACTTTGTATCTCTCCATGACTTACTTTTTTTTACTTAGGTTGCTTTAACCGAAGTATATCCTCTGCAGATGGAAGCTTCTTTAATGTGTAGATGAATAAAACAGAGGAAATAGGAAACTATCAGTGTATCTCCAGTGTGATCAATGTTTATAAACAATGTTACTTTGTATCTCTCTATTTCCCGTCTGATCGATGTTTATAAACAATGTTACTTTGTATCTCTCTATCTCCCGTCTGATCGTTGTTTGTAAACAATGTTACTTTGTATCTCTCCATCTCCCGTCTGATCGATGTTTATAAACAATGTTACTTTGTATCTCTCTATCTCCATCTGATCGATGTTTGTAAACAATGTTACTTTGTATCTCTCTATCTCCATCTGATCGATGTTTATAAACAATGTTACTTTGTATCTCTCTATCTCCATCTGATCGATGTTTGTAAACAATGTTACTTTGTATCTCTCTATCTCCATCTGATCGATGTTTATAAACAATGTTACTTTGTATCTCTCTATCTCCATCTGATCGATGTTTATAAACAATGTTACTTTGTATCTCTCTATCTCCATCTGATCGATGTTTATAAACAATGTTACTTTGTATCTCTCTATCTCCCATCTGATTGTTGCTTATAAACAATGTTACTTTGTATCTCTCCATGACTTACAAGGAGGGGATCCTCTGATCTACCTAGTGGCCATGGCAAGGATGGAAGACTCTGCCAGTCATGGACATGGAGGCTACGATACCATTGTTGCTGCTTAGGAGGAAGTCGGTCACAAAGGATGCCACTTGGCAAAGACAAAAAGACACATAAAGCACTATAGAAACACACAGAAAATGCTTCGAAAATGTTTTTATTTCATAATTTCGCCATCTGGTGTTGCGTCAGTTGTCTCTGTGGCCATGTATATAATGTATAAATGTTCCCAATGTTCTGACATATTAATGGGAACTCATATTGAAGTCTTTCTATGGCGCTGTCTCAGAGATATGACCGCAGCAGTAATTAAGAACCCGTGTGCCCTTTTCACCCGGCCAGCCTATAAAGATCTTCATTCAGTAGCCCGGGCCGCATTGTGCGGCATCCAAAATCGATCCCCCAGTGCCATGCATCTCGCCGCAGTTAAACTTCATCAGACAAGTTTGTATTTTTCCTACAGGATTAATTATACGTATCGACAAGCCCGAGCGCCATTTGCATACAGACCGTTAATGAGTAGAAATTCTGCCTTCTACAGAAAGCCCAAAAGAAAAGAGATGTTAAAGAAAAACACACTTTCCAAAAAAAATCAATTGTTATTTGCACTGTAGAGAAGGTGGCATCTAAGAGCGAGCGTCTTAATCAATGGCGATCGCATTGTCTGTGGCTCTGCCCCCGTTGTAAAAGGGGCCGCGCTGGGGGGATTGGAAATTCGGATGTCTTCCCTTTGACGCCTGAAGGACAATGCCGCTTCGTTCTCAAGGACAAAATATTCGCTGCCTAAGGGGCTTCCTAATGATGAGATTATTATATATTCAATAGATGTATCTAAATACCATCACTCTTCACTTCAAGAGGAAACTTTACTTCTTTGTCTTTTGCTTATCTTCAAAAAAAAGATATTTTGTGTAAAAAAAAAAACCAGAAATAAAACTCTTCCAAAGGACATGAGGAAGAAAACTCGACCCCGAGAGACAAGAATATTCCTGATATTCTGCTGATAATAATCCACATCATAGAAAGTTCAAAAGCGGCCATTAACCCTTCTTACTACTTCCTATAACTCCGAAATATTTCTGTATACCCAACTGAAAGCTGAACGGTATCTGCTGGTTTGTGGCCCAGATACATCCTAAATATAGAGCCATTTATCCAACTGTCCATCCAGAGCCTCTGGTTTATAGACCGGATACATCCTAAATATGGAGCCATTTATCCAACTGTCCATCCAGAGCCTCTGGTTTATAGACCGGATACGTCCTAAATATAGAACCATTTATCCAACTGTCCATCCAGAGCCTCTGGTTTATAGACCGGATCCCTCCTAAATATAGAACCATTTATCCAACTGACCATCCAGAGCCTCTGGTTTATAGACCGGATACGTCCTAAATATAGAACCATTTATCCAACTGTCCATCCAGAGCCTCTGGTTTATAGACCGGATACGTCCTAAATATAGAACCATTTATCCAACTGTCCATCCAGAGCCTCTGGTTTATAGACCGGATACATCCTAAATATAGAGCCATTTATCCAACTGTACACCCAGAGCCCCTGGTTTATAGACCGGATACGTCCTAAATATAGAACCATTTATCCAACTGTACATCCAGAGCCTCTGGTTTATAGACCGGATACATCCTAAATATAGAACCATTTATCCAACCATACATCCAGAGCCTCCGGTTTATAGACCGGATACATCCTAAATATAGAGCCATTTATCCAACTGACCATCCAGAGCCTCTGGTTTATAGACCGGATACGTCCTAAATATAGAACCATTTATCCAACTGACCATCCAGAGCCTCTGGTTTATAGACCGGATACGTCCTAAATATAGAGCCATTTATCCAACTGTCCATCCAGAGCCTCTGGTTTATAGACTGGAAATAAAAAGATACAAAGTAACATTGTTTATAAACATTGATCAGACGGGAGATAGAGAGATACAAAGTAACATTGTTTATAAACATTGATCAGACGGGAGATAGAGAGATACAAAGTAACATCGTTTATAAACATCGATCAGACGGGAAATAGATACAAAGTAACATTGTTTATAAACATCGATCAGACGGGAGACAGAGAGATACAAAGTAACATTGTTTATAAACATTGATCAGACGGGAGATAGAGAGATACAAAGTAACATTGTTTATAAACATCGATCAGACGGGAGACAGAGAGATACAAAGTAACATTGTTTATAAACATCAATCAGACGGGAGATAGAGAGATACAAAGTAACATTGTTTATAAACATCGATCAGACGGGAGACAGAGAGATAGAAAGTAACATTGTTTATAAACATCGATCAGACAGGAGATAGAGGGATAAAAAGTAACACTGTTTATAAACATCAATCAGATGGGAGACAGAGAGATACAAAGTAACATTGTTTATAAACATTGATCAGACGGGAGATAGAGAGATACAAAGTAACATTGTTTATAAACATCAATCAGACGGGAGATAGAGAGATACAAAGTAACATTGTTTATAAACATCGATCAGACGGGAGACAGAGAGATAGAAAGTAACATTGTTTATAAACATCGATCAGACAGGAGATAGAGGGATAAAAAGTAACATTGTTTATAAACATCGATCAGACGGGAGACAGAGAGATACAAAGTAACATTGTTTATAAACATCGATCAGACGGGAGACAGAGAGATACAAAGTAACATTGTTTATAAACATCGATCAGACGGGAGACAGAGAGATACAAAGTAACGTTGTTTATAAACATCGATCAGACAGGAGATAGAGAGATACAAAGTAACGTTGTTTATAAACATCGATCAGACAGGAGATAGAGAGATACAAAGTAACGTTGTTTATAAACATCGATCAGACAGGAGATAGAGAGATAAAAAGTAACATTGTTCATAAACATCGATCACACTGGAGATACACTGATAGTTTCCTATTTCTTCGGTTTCATTTATCTACAGATTAAAGGAGCTTCCATCTGCAGAGGAAATACTTTGGTTAAAGCAACCTAAGTAAAAAAAAAAAACTTTTTAAAAATAAAACCCCAGTAACCCTTTGCTTGCCATAATCAATCCTAATTAACTACTTCTTCCGTATTTTCCCTTAACTATTATTTTCCTGCTGTTTTTTTTTTATTATTATTTTTATTATTTTATTTATATTTATCTATCAATATATATTTATTTTTTTTATTTATATTTGTTTTGTTTGGGTTTTTTTTTTTTAATTTTATATATTGCAGTTTAAAAAAAAACACAAATCCCTTTATTTCACTTGTAAATAACTTTGCTTTGTAACATAATTATAATTTTAGTGTCATTTGCTGCAGGACAAATTAGAATAAAATTTGCAGAATTTATTTACAGTAACACTCCTTAAAAAAAAAACTAACACTGATCAAAGTAGAAAAGGTGTTTTTTCTTCTTCTGATTATTATTATTATTTTTGTCATTAATAAATGAATTAAATTTTGCAACAATATTTCACCAAAAGAAAGCCTAGTTTGTTCTAAAAAAAAAAAAAAATAGAGCTCAAGCAGTGCATACTTTTTTTTATTGTCTTGTCACTAATTGTAGCCGGCAGAAGTGAGGAATGACAGGTCTGTGGACAGGACTGGTGGTCCCCTGCCCCCATGTGACAACACTGTGCCATAGCACCAACCCCATCACAGCCGGGGAGTCATGCAATCCCCCTATGTATGGAAGTCGGGGGTATAATCATCGCCCCCTAAAGACTGAATGGAGTAGCGGGGAATTTGTGGAAACATGATCATGTGCCTTCTTCTTGAATCTCGGTGAGCTTTGTGTATTTCTTCTAGATCTGTGCAGGAATCCAAATTTTTCCTTCCTGTAATAAAGACCACTCACTGCTGCTCTCTCTCCTTGTGCAGGGTGACTGGTCTCATCTCCGCCCCCTCCTGTTGTTTTCTGTAGACAGCCTGTAGTGGGGGGGACCTGCTTGGCCGCTCCCATAGCTGTGCTCTCTCTCCTTATACAGGGTGTGAAATCTGTGAATGATCACAGAGATCACATGGTACAGAGCTATTCACAACAGCCTTGTACCATGTGACAAGCTGTGACCAATCACAGCTCTCATAGTATTTCTCAATGGCTGCAGGAATGCAGCCAGAGAGAAGGAGAAATTATTGCTTTTACGGCCTTTATGGATGTAAAAGCAATCAGTGTAAAAAAATTTAAAAAAATGTTCATCACCCCCCACAAGTAGTGCAGTGTCACTATGGTGACAGTATGTTAAAAAAAAACCTAAATAATAATAAAAAAAAGCGTCCGGACTGGAAGGGGTGGAAAGTGTCCGGACTGGAAGGGGGGAAAGTGTCCGGACTGGAAGGGGGGGGAAGTGTCCGGACTGGAAGGGGGGGAAAGTGTCCGGACTGGAAGGGGGTGAAAATGTCCGGACTGGAAGGGGGTGAAAGTGTCCGGACTGGAAGGGGGGGGAAGTGTCCGGACTGGAAGGGGGGGAAAGTGTCCGGACTGGAAGGGGGTGAAAGTGTCCAGACTGGAAGGGGGGAAAGTGTCCGGACTGGAAGGGGGGGGAAAGTGTCCGGACTGGAAGGTGGGAAAAGTGTCCGGACTGGAAGGTGGGGAAAGCGTCCGGACTGGAAGGGGGTGAAAGCGTCCGCACAGGAAGGGGGGGAAAGCGTCCGGACTGGAAGGGGGTGAAAGTGTCCGGACTGGAAGGGGGTGAAAGTGTCCGGACTGGAAGGGGGGGGGAAGTGTCCGGACTGGAAGGGGGAAAGTGTCCGGACTGGAAGGGGGGGAAAGTGTCCGGACTGGAAGGGGGTGAAAATGTCCGGACTGGAAGGGGGTGAAAGTGTCCGGACTGGAAGGGGGGGGAAGTGTCCGGACTGGAAGGGGGGGAAAGTGTCCGGACTGGAAGGGGGTGAAAGTGTCCAGACTGGAAGGGGGGAAAGTGTCCGGACTGGAAGGGGGGGGAAAGTGTCCGGACTGGAAGGGGGGAAAGTGTCCGGACTGGAAGGGGGGGAAAGTGTCCGGACTGGAAGGGGGGAAAGTGTCCGGACTGGAAGGGGGTGAAAGTGTCCGGACTGGAAGGGGGTGAAAGTGTCCGGACTGGAAGGGGGGAAAGTGTCTGGACTGGAAGGGGGGAAAGTGTCTGGACTGGAAGGGGGGAAAGTGTCCGGACTGGAAGGGGGTGAAAGTGTCTGGACTGGAAGGGGGTGAAAGTGTCCGGACTGGAAGGGGGTGAAAGTGTCTGGACTGGAAGGGGGGGAAAGTGTCCGGACTGGAAGGGGGGAAAGTGTCCGGACTGGAAGGGGGTGAAAGTGTCCGGACTGGAAGGGGGGAAAGTGTCCGGACTAGAAGGGGGGAAAAGTGTCCGGACTGGAAGGTGGGAAAAGTGTCCGGACTGGAAGGTGGGGAAAGCGTCCGGACTGGAAGGGGATGAAAGTGTCCGCACAGGAAGGGGGGGAAAGTGTCCGGACTGGAAGGGGGTGAAAGTGTCCGGACTGGAAGGGGGGAAAAGTGTCCGGACTGGAAGGGGGGGAAAGTGTCCGGACTGGAAGTGGTTAAACAAAAATCCTATGATCCGGTACGATAAAACGATTTTCCTGCTTGTCCCTTCTATTTTTTTTTCCAGACGATTGCTGTGTACTAATGATCAGATTATTGTACGAACGCTTTAAAAGCAGAATTTTTCCGTACGATATTCTGATCGTGTGTATGGAGCACAAGAGATCTGTTCGTTAAAGCGGCACATAATACACACGTTACACATTGTTAGGCATGCATTTAACCCCTTCCCAGCCAGTGTGATTAGTACATTGACAGTATTATCACTGATCACTGTTAGTGTCAGATTGCCCACCGCACTATCACAGTCCCATTATAAGTCGCTGATCACCACCATTAGTAGTATAGTAAATAATCTCTCCCTCTCCTCCGGCACATTCCCCTCCCATCTAAAGCACGCACAAATCACCCCCATACTTAAAAAGCCCTCCCCTGGACCCCACTGACCCGAACAACCTCAGACCCATCTCCCTGCTTCCATTCACATCTAAACTCCTCGAGCGCTTAGTGTACAATCGCCTAATCACCCACCTCAATGACAACAACCTCCTCGATCCCCTACAGTCCGGCTTCCGTCCCCTACACTCCTCTGAAACCGCCTTACTCAAACTCTCCAACGACTTTCTAACCACCAAAGCTAATGGACACTATTCAGTGCTCCTACTCCTTGACCTCTCTGCGGCCTTCGACACAGTCGACCACCCCCTCCTCCTCAAAAAACTACACTCTCTCGGCCTCAGACTCCGCTCTCTCCTGGCTCTCATCCTACCTGTCACAACGCTCTTTCAGCGTTACCTATAATGCTACCACCTCCCCCTCACTCCCCCTCTCTGTTGGGGTCCCTCAAGGCTCCGTCCTCGGGCCCCTTCTCTTCTCCATCTACACCTCCTCCCTTGGCCAACTCATACACTCTCACGGCTTCAACTACCATCTCTATGCCGACGACACACAAATCTATCTCTCAACCCCCCACCTCACCCCCTCGGTCTCTGCCCAAATCACACACCTACTGAGCGACATATCAGACTGGATGTCACTCCACTTCCTTAAACTGAACCTCTCCAAAACCGAGTTTCTTGTCTTCCCCCCAGCCCGGACCCCATCCCCCATTGACTTCTCCGTCACATCCAACAACGCTACCATCAAACCCGCCCTGCAGGCCAGAGTACTTGGTGTCATTCTGGACTCCAACCTATCCTTCCAGCCCCAAGTCCAATCTTTAACAAACTCGTGCAGACTCCACCTCCGCAACATGCAGACTCCACCTCCGCAACATGCAGACTCCACCTCCACAACATGCAGACTCCACCTCCGCAACATGCAGACTCCACCTCCACAACATCACCAAAATCCGCACGTTCCTAACCCCAGAAACCACTAAACAGCTCATCCACTCCCTCATCATATCACGACTCGACTACTGCAACTCCCTCCTCACTGGCCTGCCTCGCCGCTGGCTATCCCCGCTTCAGTCCATCCTGAATACGGCTGCCAGACTCATTCACCTTTCCAACCACTCCGTTTCCACCACCCCTCTCTGCCAATCCCTCCACTGGCCTCCACTCAGTGTCCTCCACCCCCCTCTGCCAATCCCTCCACTGGCCTCCACTCAGTGCCCTCCACCCCCCTCTGCCAATCCCTCCACTGGCCTCCACTCAGTGTCCTCCACCCCCCTCTGCCAATCCCTCCACTGGCCTCCACTCAGTGTCCTCCATCCCTCTCTGCCAATCCCTCCACTGGCCTCCACTCAGTGTCCTCCACCCCCCTCTGCCAATCCCTCCACTCAGTGTCCTCCACCCCCCTCTGCCAAACCCTCCACTGGCTTCCGATTGCGCAACGGATCAAATTCAAAATCCTAACACTGACGTACAAAGCCATCCACCATACTGCCCCGAACTACATCACTGACCTAATATCCAAGTACCGCCCAACACGCGCACTCCGCTCCTCACAAGACCTCCTTCTCTCTAGTTCCCTGGTCTCCTCCTCCCATGCCCGCCTCCAGGACTTCTCCAGGGTGTCACCCATCCTCTGGAACTCCCTGCCCCAACCCATCAGACTATCACCTACTCTCCTCTCCTTTAGGCGCACCCTGAAAAACCATCTCTTCAGGGAAGCCTACCCCACCCCCTGCTAACTGCCGATCTCCTCCACTCTTCCTACCACTCCATCCCCCACAGCTATCTCCTCCTGTGCCACCATCCCCTCCCTCCTAGATTGTAAGCTCCAAAGAGCAGGGCCCTCGTGTATTGTACTGTATTGGTATTGTCTCCCATTATATTGTACAGCGCTGAGCAAACTGTTGGCGCTATATAAATCCTGTATAATAATAATAAAATAATAATAATAAAAATAAACAGTAATGTATCTGTACCATTGTTTGTAGATGCTATAAATTTCACACAAACCAATTAATTTTTTTTTTTTTTTTTGCCACAGACATTCATGTAGCAAAATATATTTTGGCCTACATTGAAAGTCTTTAATCTAAAGTTCAATTTTTATTGAATATGTTTTATAGCACAAAGTAAAAAATTATGTTGTTTTTTTTTTTAACAATTTCAGTCTTTTTTATATTAGGGCTGGTGAACATGCAGTGCTTTTTGTTCTGCATCTAGAACGCACAGAAAGTAGGTTACATGGTTGTCCATGGCATACTTTAATTATTCCCTACTCTATAAAAAAAAAAAATTTTTACATTCACTCATTCCTCCCCTTATTATTTGCTTGTTGGTTTTTGTGTTTCTATTTTTTATTTCTATTGTACATTATAATTTTTTATTAAATCTAAAATAAACTTGCACACATGACATCACACATAGCGGAACACAATAGAACAGAATGATCATATCAGTAAGGTAATGTCTGCAGGTTTATTATAATTATATATTTACTTATTATTATAATCAATTATTCATTTAAAAAAAAAAGGTAATGTACAAAAAAAAAAGACAATCACAATATCAGATCTCAGACCAATATCGGGGGATCAGGAAGGAATTTTTTCCCCAGCAGGAGCAAATTGGATCGTGCTTTGCTGGGTTTTTTTTGCCTTCCTCTGGATCAGCTGTGGGTGTAGGATTATAACTTTTTTTTCTATGGTTGAACAGGATGGACTTTTGTCTTTTTTCAGCCAGACTAACTATGTAACTATGTAACTATATATATATATATAAAGATTATTCACAGAAAAAAAGAAGATAAAGTATTTCTATTTTTAACCTTGCATATTTCTTTTAAACTTTTCTTTTTCAATTATTTCATCTTTTTTTTTAGTGTCACAAAAAAAATGCACAAAATTGAAAAAAGCCTTTAATTCTTTTGTCAATAAAATTTGCAACGATTCATACCAGAATCATTATGAATGGGACAAATTAAGGAATAAAATGTGCGCGTCGTTTCAGCATCACTAATTGTTTTAAAACTAACACTAGTCAAGTTAGAAAAAAAAGTGCATTCTTTTTTTTAGTTTTGTTTCTTGTTTTTTTTTTCTATTGATTGAATGAAAATAAAAAAGAAAAAACCTTAGATTGTACGCCCCTTGAGGGTTAGGGACCGATGTGAGTGTAAAATATATATGTAAAGTGCGGCGTAAATTGATGGAGCTATAGAAGTACCTGAAATAAATAATAAATAAATAATTTTTTTTTTTACATATAAAAATAAATAAAAACACAAATAGCCCTTATTTTGGTGTTGATAATAATGATAATAACAATAATGATGATAATAAGATAATATTCATGCTAAATATAATAAAATAATAATAATAACAATAATAATATAATATTGATGCTAACTATAATAATAATAATAACAATAATAAGTATGAGAATAATCATAACAATGAAAATAATAATAAAAACAACAACAATGATAATATTAGGAGTGATAATATTGATAAATGTAATAATAATAATGATAATAACAATAATAATAATAAGAGAATATTCATGCTAAATATAATAAAATAATAATAATAATATAATATTGATGCTAACTATAATAATAACAATAATAATTATGAAAATATTAAATACAATGAAAATAATAATAAAAATAACAACAATGATAATATTAGGAGTGATAATATTGATAAATGTAATAATAATAATGATAATAACAATAATAATGATAATAAGATAATATTCATGTTAAATATAATAAAATAATAATAATAACAATAATAATATAATATTGATGCTAACTATAATAATAATAATAACAATAATAATTATGAGAATAATCATAACAATGAAAATAATAATAAAAACAACAATGATAATATTAGGAGTGATAATATTGATAAATGTAATAATAATAATGATAATAACAATAATAATAATAAGATAATATTCATGCTAAATATAATAAAATAATAATAATAATATAATATTGATGCTAACTATAATAATAACAATAATAATTATGAAAATATTAAATACAATGAAAATAATAATAAAAATAACAACAATGATAATATTAGGAGTGATAATATTGATAAATGTAATAATAATAATAATGATAATAAGATAATATTCATGCTAAATATAATAAAATAATAGTAATATATTATTGATGTTAACTATAATAATAATAAAAATTATAATTATGAGAATATTAAATAACAATGAAAATAAAAATAACGACAATGATAATAATAGGAGTGATAATATTGATGATAAATGTAATAATAATATTATTGAGAAGAATAATAATAAGATAATATTGAATAAATAATAAAAATATATAAATAAAATATAACAAAATAAAACGAATTAAAAAATATTACATATATAATAATAGATAATAATATATAAATAATAAATAAAAATATAAATAAAATATGATAAAATAAAAATAATGAAAAAAATACATATATAATAATTAATTAATTACTTAAATAATTAATAAATATTTAGGAATAATTATAAACGAATTTGAAAAATACAACAAATTTTAAACATATCGCTGATTTCCTTCAAAGGCTGTGTGTATTAGAATATAGCCATCTTCCAAAATACTTTGAATTTTGAAAAGAATAGAATACAACAAATTAGATAATAAAAGAACAGAATAGAACAAATAGTATCGTTTTCTGAAATGTGAATTTGGAATAGAACAGAACCAGCTATTCTTCGCTATAAATTTGGGTCGATTCGATATTTTGGATTTGAATTCGATTTGAATACTTTGAACCCGTTGGAAAAATCTCAATCCGGTCGAACACAAAACTAAATGAATTTCATTATGAAATCGAGGAAACAAAATGAGTAACTTAACAAATGGATCCAGAATGATACATATATTTATAATAATAATAATAATAAATATAATCTATATAAATATATAAATGAAATATAACCAAATAAAACTAATGAAAAAAAAAACATATATAATAATAATAATTAAAAATATATAAGTAATAAATAATACAAATATAAATAAAATATAATAAAATAAAAATAATGAAAAAATACATATATTATACTAATAATAATAATAATAATAATAATAATAATAAAAGATAATAAATTCATAAAAATATAAATATATAAATAAAATATAAATAATGAAAAAAATACATATATAATAATAATAATATTAATAATAATAATAACAATAATTAATTACTTAAATAATTATTAAACATATAAGAATAATTGTAAACAAATTTGAAAAATACAACAAATTGTAAACATATTGCTGATTTCCTAAAAAAAACTGTCTGTATTAGAATATAGCCATATTCCAAAAAACTTCGAATTTTGAAAAGAATAGAATACAACAGATGAGAAGATAAAGGAATAGAATAGAATGAATAGTACCGTCTCCTGAAATTGGAATTTGAAATAGGACAGAACCAGCTATTCTTCACTATGGATTTGGGTCGATTCGATATTTCGAATTTGAATTCGATTGGAATACGTCGAACCAGTTGGAAAAATCTCAATCCGGTCGAACACAAAAAGAAACGAATTTCATTACGAATTTGAGGAAATAAAATGAGTAACTTAACAAATGGATCTAGAATGGTACATATATATAATAATAATAATAATAATAAAAAAAAATATAAACTATATAAATATATAAATAAAACAAAATAAAACTAATGAAAAAAATAATATATATATAATAATAATTAATAATATATAAATAATAAAAATATAAATAAAATATAATAAAATAAAAATAATGAAAAATATACATATATTATACTAATAATAATAATAATAATAATAATAATAATAAAAAATGCTAATAAATTTATTAAAAAAATATAAATATATAAATAAATATAATAAAATAACAATAATGAAAAAAATACACATATAATAATAATAATAATAATAATAACATTAATTAATTAATTACTCAAATAATTAATAAATATATAAGAATAATTCTAAACGAATTTGAAATATACAACAAATTGTAAACGTATCGCTGATTTCCTCCAAAGGCTGCGTGTATCAGAATATAGCCATCTTCCAAAAAACCTCGAATTTTGAAAAGAATAGAATACAACAGATGAGAAAATAAAGGAATAGAATAGAATGAATAGTACCGTCTTCTGAAACGAATTGCATTATGAATTTGAAGAAATAAAATTAGTAACTTAACAAAGGGATCCGGAATGATACAAGAGGAGTTATTATGTTCTGTGTTCTGCACATGTGCAGTGAGAGGAGGACGGACGTGGTCGGGGGGGGGTATCGGTAACCCCGGGGCAGATCTCCGGGAAGACCCCGATAACAATGAGATTTTGTAGGAAGAGCCGGATGAGGGATGACACCACCGCCAGGTTTTCAGTGCTGTGTCCTCACTGGATGTTCGGTTGTCACCAGAGCAGGAACAGGCGGAGAATCTTCCCTCGGGGACACCCCCCACCCCCGATGGAAGCTAAGGGGGGATTCCCTCACTTTGGAGAGATTTCTTCGTCTTTAGTGCAGGAGGTGAAGGAAATCTCAATGATGGGACACAGAAGGCAAAACATTAAAAAATGCTGACATGTGTTAACCTTCCACTACTTCTACCGAAGCTGACAACATGAGACTGGCTCCCCGTGTTACTCTCTGTACAGAACAGAAGGATAGATTTTTCGGGGTGTCACCTGTGCCGGAAGTGAGAGGAATGTCCTGCAGCCGGGGACACGCACAGTGATCAGGGCTGTCGGGGGGTGTGTTCCTCTCAGGCTCCGCCCATATACAGGCTCCAGCCCTTGCAGCCTATAGAGCTGAGTACAGAGGGAGGAGCCAGTGTTGTCAGCGCTGTCACGGGCATGTCCTCTCCCCCGGTGTCGTCACGTCCGGTCGGTGGAACGCAGGGCGGGGGTCGCCGGGTGATGATGCGATATCGGTGCGGCTGGCTGTGATGGCGGAGCTCCGGGAGTTGCAGTGCCGGCTGGAGGAGGTGGAGAGGCGGCTGTACGGGGAGAGCGGAGTGCCGGCCAGGAAGGTGATGTGTGCAATGCCACCCGCCGCCCTGTCCTTCCTCAGCATGTCACCATGACAACCCCGCCCCCAGGGGTCTCCCCCCATCGTCCTCTACCCCATGTTCCCCCCTCCCCACCAACATGGTCCCCTCCAACCTTAGTCCCCCCTCCCACCAAAATGATCCCCTCCATTCTCTGACCCCCCCATACTATGCCCCCCACCTGCCCACCAACATGATCCCCTCCATACTATGTCCCCCACCATGATCCCCTCCATACTATGTCCCCCACCAACATGATCCCCTCCATACTATGTCCCCCACCAACATGATCCCCTCCATACTATGTCCCCCACCAACATGATCCCCTCCATACTATGTCCCCCCCCCCCCACCTAAATGATCCCCTCCATACTATGCCTCCCATCCCTAGCAACATGGGCCCCTCCATACTATGTCCCCCTCCACCACCACTAACATGGGCCCCTCCATACTATGTCCCCCACCACCACCACTAACATGGGCCCCTCCATACTATGTCCCCCTCCACCACCACTAACATGGGCCCCTCCATACTATGTCCCCCACCACCACCACTAACATGGGCCCCTCCATACTATGTCCCCCACCACCACCACTAACATGGGCCCCTCCATACTATGTCCCCCACCACCACCACTAACATGGTCCTCTCCATTCTTTGCCCCCCACCAACATGGTCTCTTACATTCCCTCCCCTCCAACATGGTCTTCTCCATACTATGAACTACCCCACCCACGGACATGATTCCCCCACAACAACATTGCCCCCTCCATTCTATGCACCCCCCAACAACATGGTCTCCTCCATTCTATGCCCCCCCCCACCAACATGGTCCCCTCCATTCCATTCAATGCCCCTCCCACCAACATGGTCTCCTCCATTCTATGCCCTTCCCCCACCAACATGCCCCTCCCCCCAACATGGTCCCCTCCATACTATGCCCCGCCCCCACCAACATGGTCACCTCCATTCCATGCCCTCCCCACCAACATGGTCACCTCCATTCCATGCCCCCCCTCATAAACATGATCACCCCCCTTCCATGCCCCCCCCCCAACATGGTTGCCTCCATTCTATGCCCCCCCCCACCAACATGGTCTGATAGAATTCCATGCCTTATTCTATACTACCCCCATTCTATGCCCCCCCCCAACATGGTTGCCTCCATTCTTTGCCCCCACTTCCTCCCCACCAACATGGTCTCACCCCCTCTATAATCCAACACCCACCAATATGGTCCCCCCTCCTACTATGATCCCCCCCTCACCATGATCCGCTCCCTACTATGTCCTTCCCCCTTCTCATGCTTGGTCCCAGTATTCTAAGATGTCCCCCTCCTGTGATCCCAATCCCCCCTTCACCGGGTCCTCTCCACATTATGATTCCCCTCCCTCCCATGATTCCATTACCCCCCCCCCATAATTATAGCCCCCTCTGGTCTATGCCCCCTTTAATCCCAAGCAAGGCCTCTGTGTTCTATGATGATCCCGACCCCCCCCCCTTCCCGGAAATCATGTGTGGTGTCCTCCTCTGATCTCCTCTCTCCTCATCCTGCAGGTTGCGGACGGGTTGTTGAAGGTCCAGGTGTCTCTGGGGAACCTCGCCGGGAAGAGGGAGCGTGTGAAGACCCTGTACAAGAAGAGTGAGTGTCCCCACCAATCACTGCCAGATCCCTGCTCCGCCCACTTCCGGGTGGTCTCACTCCTCCTGCTGCATTCTGCATTGTGCCTGTGCCCATTTCCCTTGACTGCCTTGTGTCAGCCAATCACATGCAGCTTCTCCATAGAGGCAAAACATTTAATTTTCCTTTTTTTGGATTGGCTGTTGGGAGAGGAGTGGCCACAGCTGGGAGCTATAATATAAATCCTATACACATCGTCCTGGCAGTGGGAACCAAAACCCAAATCTCTCTATCTCCCGTCTGATCGATGTTTATAAACAATGTTACTTTGTATCTCTCCATCTCCCGTCTGATCGATGTTTATAAACAATGTTACTTTGTATCTCTCTATCTCCTGTCTGATCGATGTTTATAAACAATGTTACTTTGTATCTCTGCATCTCCCGTCTGATCGATGTTTATAAACAATGTTACTTTGTATCTCTCCATCTCCCGTCTGATCGATGTTTATAAACAATGTTACTTTGTATCTCTCTATCCCCCGTCTGATCGATGTTTATAAACAGTGTTACTTTGTATCTCTCTATCTCCCGTCTGATCGATGTTTATAAACAATGTTACTTTGTGTCTCTCTATTTCCCGTCTGATCGATGTTTATAAACAATGTTACTTTGTGTCTCTCTATTTCCCGTCTGATCGATGTTTATTAACATTGTTACTTTGTATCTCTCCATTTCCCATCTGATCGATGTTTATAAACAATGTTACTTTGTATCTCTCTATCTCCCGTCTGATCGATGTTTATAAACAATGTTACTTTGTATCTCTCTATCTCCCGTCTGATCGATGTTTATTAACATTGTTACTTTGTATCTCTCCATTTCCCATCTGATCGATGTTTATAAACAATGTTACTTTGTATCTCTCTATCTCCCGTCTGATCGATGTTTATAAACAATGTTACTTTGTATCTCTCTATCTCCCGTCTGATCGATGTTTATAAACAATGTTACTTTGTATCTTTCTATCTCCCCTCTGATCGATGTTTATAAACAATGTTACTTTGTATCTCTCCATCTCCCGTCTGATCGATGTTTATAAACAATGTTACTTTGTATCTCTCTATCTCCCGTCTGATCGATGTTTATAAACAATGTTACTTTGTATCTCTCCATCTCCCGTCTGATCGATGTTTATAAACAATGTTACTTTGTATCTCTATATCTCCCGTCTGATCGATGTTTATAAACAATGTTACTTTGTGTCTCTCTATTTCCCGTCTGATCGATGTTTATTAACATTGTTACTTTGTATCTCTCCATTTCCCGTCTGATCGATGTTTATAAACAATGTTACTTTGTATCTCTATATCTCCCGTCTGATCGATGTTTATAAACAATGTTACTTTGTATCTCTCCATCTCCCGTCTGATCCATATTTATAAACAATGTTACTTTGTTTCTCTCTATCTCCCGTCTGATCCATATTTATAAACAATGTTACTTTGTATCTCTCTATCTCCCGTCTGATCGATGTTTATAAACAATGTTACTTTGTATCTCTCTGCTCCTGTTCACATTGATGCAGTGCAGGACATGCAGTAGATCCTGTGCGTTTCCTGTATTGCAGGCACACTGTGTTCTGTGATCTGCTGCGGGTTTCAATTAATCGTTGCCAACACCCTAAAAGCAGATCGCAAACGCAGTGCGTTTTCCTAAACTGTATCGCATGAGCAGGGGCGGACTGACCATTTGGAAACTTGGGCACTGCCTGAGGGCCCGGGGTCAGTAGGGGGCCCCATGAGATGCCCCTGGTACCTTTTTCATAGGCTTTTTTGAGTTTGGGCAAGGACACAGGGGCCCCATGATCCCCTATTGCCCGGGAGCCCCTGATTGCACAGTTTGGGTAGGTCCTCATATAATTTTGGTAAAGTTGGTTGTAATGTGATCCTTCGGACACCACCATACATTATACAATCTGTGAAGTTTCTTTTTGATCTTCCAACAAGTCTGTAGTGCCAGGGACTGCCTGATTGGATACAGACTGACATGATAGATGAGGTAGGTTCTCATATATTGGTCGATCTAAGGTTGTTTAGAGATTGTATCATGTATGGTGAGTTGGATTTCCTGTGTATGATGATCTTGTTTCATTGGTTATCCATTTATCTCCTTTTGTTTGTTTTCAGTTGACGATCTGATCAAATATTTGGATCCTCACTACATCGATCGAGTGGCCGTTCCCGACTCCATGAAACTGGAATACATCCTGGCGGGTGAGTCTCCTCCCTCAGCGATAGGCTCACCGTACACGGTACAATCTGACCGTACAATCAGGGGCGGACTCACCATTTGGGAACTCGGGCACTGCCCAAGGGCCCGGGGTCAGTAGGGGGCCCCATGAGATGCCCCTGATACCTTTCATAGGCTCTTTTGGGTGTGGGTGAGGACACAGGGGACCCATGATCCCCTATTGCCCAGGGGCCCCATGAGTTGTCTCTCCTCCCCTGCGTACAATCCACATTAGATTTACCAGGACTGTGTAATATGAAGAGCCACGGGATCTGTCCAATCAATTTGCAGCCCTTCTCCTCTTCGGAAAGGTTTTACCTCTCTTCACAACCAGGCCGTTTTTTGCTATTCGCCACTGCGCTACTTTAACCTCTTCACGCCGGCCGAACGCAAACGTGCGGCCTCCTGGGGTCTGGGCCTAGACGCCGAGTGGCCACACATTTGCTCTCTATTAAAAAAGGACATATGTGCCGAGAGCGCGCACCCTGCCCGCCCCAAGCACACACGTCCGGTACTCACGGAAAGGTCTCGATCTCCTCCTTCAATCCGGACCTTTCCCGATCATGTGACGGGGCATCACGGTGGTCACATGACCCTAAATCCTGCCCCGCCTCCCGGCTTCTGAAACTCTTAAAGGGCCGGGAGACGCCGGCGTGACGGGGTTAACTGGTAATTGCACGGCCATGCAACGCTGAACCCAAAGGAAGTATATAAAAACTTTTTTCACACAAATAGAGCTTTCTTTTCCTGGTATTTGATTACCACTGTGTGGGGTTTTTTTTATGTTGTTATTATTATATAAACAAAAAAGACCCACATTTTTGAAAAAAAAAAAAACACTATTTTTTACCTTTTGCTATGAAATGTATCCAAAAAAAAACCCCACTCCTTTTTTCATAAATTATGGCCAAAATGGCTTTGGTAAAAAAAAAAAAATCCCAATAAGTGTATATTGATTGGTTTGTTCGAACGTTTTAGAGTCTACAAAACTATGGGATATATACTGGATTTTTTTTTATAATATGTATACTAGTAATTGCGGGGATCAGCAACCTATAATGAGATTGAGATCTGACACTAACTGACCATTGGGGGGAAGCTGACTAATTGCCACTGACATCTCTAGTGACACCAATACAGTGATGACATCTCTAGTGACACCAATACAGTGATGACATCTCCAGTGACATCAATACGGTGATCAGTGATGACCTCTCCAGTGACACCAATACGGTGATCAGTGATGACCTCTCCAGTGACACCAATACGGTGATCAGTGATGACCTCTCCAGTGACACCAATACGGTGATCAGTGATGACCTCTCCAGTGACACCAGTACGGTGATCAGTGATGACCTCTCCAGTGACACCAGTACGGTGATCAGTGATGACCTCTCCAGTGACACCAGTACGGTGATCAGTGATGGCATCTCCAGTGACACCAGTACGGTGATCAGTGATGACCTCTCCAGTGACACCAGTACGGTGATCAGTGATGACCTCTCCAGTGACACCAGTACGGTGATCAGTGATGACTTCTCCAGTGACACCAGTACGGTGATCAGTGATGACTTCTCCAGTGACACCAGTACGGTGATCAGTGATGACCTCTCCAGTGACACCAGTACGGTGATCAGTGATGACCTCTCCAGTGACACCAATACGGTGATCAGTGATGGCATCTCCAGTGACACCAATACGGTGATCAGTGATGACCTCTCCAGTGACACCAGTACGGTGATCAGTGATGACCTCTCCAGTGACACCAGTACGGTGATCAGTGATGACCTCTCCAGTGACACCAGTACGGTGATCAGTGATGGCATCTCCAGTGACACCAATACGGTGATCAGTGATGGCATCTCCAGTGACACCAATACGGTGATCAGTGATGGCATCTCCAGTGACACCAATACGGTGATCAGTGATGGCATCTCCAGTGACACCAATACGGTGATCAGTGATGGCATCTCCAGTGACACCAATACAGATATAATACTATGCTTGGTCATTGTACTAATGGCACTGGCTGGGAAGGGGTTAACATCTAGGGCGATCGAGCAGTTAAATGTGTGCCTAACAACGCAGAGCTCTGGGCTGTGATTGGATATAGCAGATCCCGGCCGTAAATCCTTGGCTGGGACTTGCTGACAGGCTCCCGCTGTGTACAGTCACAGCGGGTGCCGGTGGGTGGGGGGCGCACATGCGCGCCCTAAACCCCGAGGCAGGCAGCGACGTGCGGGTGCGTCACTTTGCCTGTGTGAGTGCTGGGGATGGGGATCAGGATGACTGCTGACGGAATTTATGATTTATTCTACATTTCTGATCCGTAAACTGCTGCGTGTCCCGCAGCTCTTCTGTCACCAGTAGTAGATGGATGGGGTAATGTAAGGAAGCCGTGCTGCTCGGGGTGTGACGCTGCATTTCTTTTTTTTTTTCCCCATTCAGAGGAGCCGTATATTCTGTCCCAGGCCGCCCTGCTGGAGCAGCTCCATTCCTTGCAGCCACTCCTGGACAGCGAACACATCAAAGGTAAGGTGCGACCCCCTGCGGACAGCCCCCAGCCATCCCGCTATGTCCTGACCGTTCAGACCAGACTAATCTGTCACCTGGGTTCCGTTCCCTGCGACGTCGGGACGTACGGGGGACGGAACTGGCGGGAAATTTTAAAATGTGAAAAAGTGACATTCACTAAATCCACTAAAATCACATAGTATAACATTCCTGTATCAAACCATTTCACATACATTTTGTCCCGAGTGCTTTGTCCGGCGCCCTGCCTGCATTTTTACTGTTCTTTCTGCCTGGAAACTGAGAAACGTCCATGGCGTCCAAAAAGCGTCCCTTTAGGTCAGACGCGGTTTTAGACCGGCTAGAGAACAGCGATAGTAAATCAGAACCACTTGCAGAATTGAGTGATAATGATTGGTGGGGGAAATTCCTCATCAGACACTGAAAACGATTCTGCGACTGAGCTCAGCGATGTGCGAACTTGGCGCTATATTTCACATTTCAGTGTTTTTGGTTTGATTATATTATTGAATTAAATTTATTATTATATTATTTTTTATGATTATTATAATTTATGATTTCGTGTTTCAAGTTTTATCCTCCCCGGGATGTTTACTAGACTCTTGTTCGGACAGATTTCAGTGAGTTATTCCTAAAAATTACAGGCTACAATAAAAAATATACGTATTTCCATGCAAAAAAATGTACCGCTTTGAGCACAGAAATATGGACATCATCAGACTGCTAGGGAGGTTAAAGGTTTACCCTGCATACAGCTATTGAGAGCCTGTAAGTGACTGCTAAACATCTGAATATCCCTTAAGGCTTGATATTACTCCATGAGGGTAGATGTATGCATTCTTGCCATATAGAGGTGGTCACGGAGTGTTCACTTTTATTTTTTATATTATTTTAATTTTATATATTTTTTTTTTTTTTGTTGCCTAAAATTGATTTACTTTGTTTATTTAAAAAAATGTTTTATATAATTAAATTTTATATTGTCTTTTATTTATTTTATTTTTTTGTTTTGAGTGTACACAATTTGTCAGTATTTATTAGTTTATAGTGTACACAGAGTGATTTTGCACGATTCACGTGTTACAGTTGAATCTATTTTATTTTGCACAGAATATAGTATATACTTATTTATTTTGAAGGTAATACACTATTTTAGTTTCATTTTTTCGAGGTATTCACTGGGTTCCGGAATGATGGAAATATTGAAGTTGGACACACCGGATTGAGAGATTTTTTTGGACTTGGAAATTTATTTATTTCTTTGGGACTTTTATTTATATTTTATGTTATGGTTTGATTTAATATTTTAAGTTAAGGATAAGAAAAAGGTTTTGAATATGGGTAAGCAAATATGCGGCCCCACTGAAAAAAATCCCAGTTCTATGAGGCCGCATATTTGTGTGACGTTGGCGGGAAGGGGTTAATATGACGCTAGGGGCGGGGCGCAGTGACATTTCTAGCCCAATCACTACCGAGAATCGACCCGCAGAAATTCCTTAACCACTTCCAGACCGGACACTTTCACCCCCTTCCTGACCAGGGCAATTTTCAGCTTTCAGCGCTATCACACTTTGAATGACAATTGCGCGGTCATGCAACACTGTACCCAAATTAATTTTTGACCATTTTTTTTGAGACAGATAAAGCTTTATTTTGGTGGTATTTATTCACCACTGGGATTTTTATTTTTTTTGCTATGTAAATGAAAAAGTCCAAAAATTTTGAACAAAAGTGTTTTTTTAATAAAATTTTGCAAATAAATAATATTTCATCATAAATCTTTGCCAAAATTTATTCCGTTATCTTTTTACTAAAAAAAAAATAAAAATTAGTTTATAACCAAAAATTATAATTTTTAAACATTTTTTTTTACATTTTTATTTTATTTTTTTATATTATTATTTTTTTTTTTTACATACTGTCACCCTAGCAGTACAGTGTCACCATGGTGACACTGTACTACTTGTGGGGGGTGATGAAGATTTTTTTTTTTTTTTTTTACACTGATTGCTTTTACACCCATATAGGATGTAAAAGCAATCATTTCTCTTTCTCTCTGTCTGCATTCCTGCACTCATTGAGAAGTACTGAGTGAGCTGTGATTGGTCACAGCTTGTCACATGGTACAAGGCTGTTGTGAATGGCCTTGTACCATGTGACCTCTGTGATCATTCACAGATTTCACACGTAGTAAGCAATGATGTCACAAGTGACATCTTCCTTACTACTTTGCATGTGATCACTGATTGGCCAATCAGTGATCACATGATCGGGACCTCGTACAGAGGTCCCGTCCGATCGGTGTTTCACTGTGTCCGGTGGACACAGCGGGCACGGTGCTGCCCGCTCCCAGGGAGCGCGCACAAGCAGGGTGAGGGGAGGTCGTTCATAAACGGCCCCCCGACCCTGCACTGCCACCGTCCGGCCGTTTATATGCAACAGCCGGTCGGGAAGTGGTTAATGATGACAGCACAGGGATGCAAAAGAGGCGTATCATGAAAGCAAAAGTACTTTGTTGGTTGGAAAGCTGGGGGGGAGGGGTTAAAAGGGAATATTTCATATGCATACATTACATAGTAAGATTTGTAAATCCGTTCTATTTTCTTGTGTTTCTCCCCCCAGCGGTTCCAGCTCAGGTCTCCAGGTTACAGACCCTGTCCCAGATCCACATCCAGCAACAGGTCTGTCATGTCTGTGATTGATGTACGGATAATACAGTATGGGAGCATTACTGACTACACATGCAGGGCCAGAACAATGGGGGGGCTACTCCTGGTACAGAACAATGGGGGGGCTACTCCTGGTACAGGACAATGGGGGGGCTACTCCTGGTACAGGACAATGGGGGGGCTACTCCTGGTACAGGACAATGGGGGGGCTACTCCTGGTACAGGACAATGGGGGGGCTACTGCTGGTACTGGTGTCATGTGAGGTTAGGGGGCACCCTAGAAAGTTCCTGCCGCTGCAACCTGACAGGAGTAGCAACCGCAGCATAGCTACTCCTGTCAGCGCTGAATGTCACAAGCCGAATCCGGAGAGCAGAAGAGAACCGCGAGGAGACGCTCTCTGTCCCCGCCAGCTCTTCTTCTGGAGTCCTGCTGCTGCTGATCTCTTCTGCATCAGGACTGTCAGATGGGGACGGTGCTGGGTTTGCAAACCTGTAAAGTCCCAATTTGACAGTCAGGTGTCCCCAGCCGTGATCCCATGTAGGAGCCGGGATCTCCCCCCACCGGCTGCCTGGCGGAAGTGTTAAATCCACTTGCCCTAGGCTCCTCCTAAATTCTAATGTACCCAGATGAGGGGGAGCCTGGGGGGGGGGGGGGATGGGAATTCACACAGCTACTACCACTGCATCTCAAATCTGTGTGTTTCATGGATGAAATTGCACTGGGGACAATGGGGGGGGGGGGGGGGCAAAGTAAGAAGCTGGAGATTAGAGTGTGCTTGGGTGGGAGGATTAGTGATGGATTTGGAGGGGGGAGGGATTTATGTAGGGGAGTGATTTAAGAGGGGGGAGGGTGGTGTTTTTTGGGGGGACATCTGTGCAGGGAGGGGATTTGTGCTGGTGAGGGATTTTATTTTATTAAATTTTTATTATTTTTTTGGGGGGGGGGGGGGATTTGAGTTAGGAAGGGGGAATTGAGGGGGAGGATTTGTGCTAGGAGGGGAGACTTGTGCTGAGGGAAAGATTTATGCTCATGTGGAAATTAGGGGGGGGGGGGGTGGTAGAGGATTTGTGATAGGAGGTGGGATTTGAGGGGGGGAGGGTGTTTGTCCTGAGGAGTCCCTTGTGCTGAGAAGGGACATTTTAATTTTTTTTTTTTTTTTGGGGGGGGGAGAATTTGTGCTAGGAAGGGCGATTTGAGGGAGGAGGATGTGTGCTAGTATGGATAAATAGGGGGATATGCGCTGGGGGAGGATTTGTGCTTGTGGGGGTATATGGGGGTCTTTGTGCTAGGAAGGGAATTTTGTTTTGGGGAGGAGGGATTTGTGTTTTTGTGTTAAGAGGGATTTGAGGGGGGAGGATTTCTGCTAGTAGGGGGATTTATGTTTGGGGGGGAGAAGATGACCCCGTAGGAGAGATTTTGAGTGATATTAACCCACCAGAGACTGCAAATATATTCTTGTTGCGACACATACTTACAGGTGAAACTCGAAAAATGAGAATATGGTGCATTCATTCATTTATTTCAGTGCAGCAACTTAAAAGGTGAAACTAATATATGAGACTCATTCCATGCAAAGCAAGATAGTTCAAGCCGTGATTTGTCATCATTGTGATGATTATGGCTTCCAGCTCATGAAAACCCCAAATCCACAATCTCAGAAAATGAGAATATTCCATGCAATCAATAAAACAAGGATTGTACATAGAACAATATTGGACCTCTGAAAAGTAGAAGCTGCATATGTACTCAGTACTTGGTTTGGGCCCCTTTTGCAGCAATTACTGCCTCAATGCGGCGTGGCATGGAAGCTATCAGCCTGTGGCACTGCTGAGGTGTTATGGAAGACCAGGATGCTTCAATAGCGGCCTTCAGCTCTTCTGCATTGTTCGGTCTCATGTCTCTCATCTTTCTCTTGGCAATGCCCCATAGATTCTCTATGGGGTTCAGGTCAGGCGAGTTTGCTGGCCAATCAAGCACAGTAATCCCACGGTCATTGAACCAGGTTTTGGTGCTTTTGGCAGTGTGGGCGGAGCCAAGTCCTGCTGGAAAATGAAGTCAACATCCCCATAAAGCTAGTCTGTGGAAGGAAGCATGACGGGCTCCAAAATCTCCTGGTAGACGGCTGCTCTGACCCTGGACTTAATGAAGCACAGTGGACCAACACCAGCAGATGACATGGCTCCCCAAATCAACACAGACTGTGGAAACTTTACACTGGACTTCAAGCATCTTGCAGTGTGTGCCTCTCCATTCTTCCTCCATACTCGGGGTCCTTGGGCCTCTCCATTCTTCCTCCATACTCGGGGTCCTTGTGCCTCTCCATTCTTCCTCCATACTCGGGGTCCTTGGGCCTCTCCATTCTTCCTCCATACTCGGGGTCCTTGGGCCTCTCCATTCTTCCTCCATACTCTGGGTCCTTGGGCCTCTCCATTCTTCCTCCATACTCGGGGTCCTTGGGCCTCTCTATTCTTCCTCCATACTCGGGGTCCTTGGGCCCCTCCATTCTTCCTCCATACTCGTGGTCCTTGGGCCTCTCCATTCTTCCTCCATACTCGGGGTCCTTGGGCCTCTCCATTCTACCTCCATACTCGGGGTCCTTGGGCCTCTCCATTCTTCCTCCATATTCGGGGTCCTTGGGCCTCTCCATTCTTCCTCCATATTCGGGGTCCTTGGGCCTCTCCATTCTTCCTCCATACTTGGGGCCCTTGGGCCTCTCTATTCTTCCTCCATACTCTGGGTCCTTGGTTTCCAAATGAGATGCAAAAGTTGCTCTCATCAGAACAGAGGACTTTGGACCACTGAGCAACAGACCAGGTCTGTTTTTCTTTAGCCCAGGTAAGACGCTTCTGACATTGTTTGTTGTTCAGGAGCGGCTTGACGAGGAATATGACATTTGAAGCCCATGTCCAGTATCCGTCTGTGTGTGGTGGCTCTTGATGCACTGACTCCAGCCTCAGTCCACTCCTTGTGAAAGTCCCCAACACTTTTGAATGGCCTTTTGCTGACAATCCTCTCCAGGCTGCGGTCATCCCTGCTGCTTGTGCACCTTTTTCTTCCACACTTTTCCCTTCCACATAACTTTCTATTAATGTGCTTTGATACAGCACTTTGGGAACATCCAACTTCTTCTGCAATGACCTTTTGAGGCTTTCCCTCCTTATGGAGGGTGTCAATGATGGTGTCAGGTCAGCAGTCTTTCCCATGATTGTGATTCCTACTGAACCAGACTGAGAGACCATTTAAAGGCTCAGGAACCCTTTGCAGGTGTTATGGCTGAATGAGCTGATTAGAGTGGGACACTTTGAGCCGAGAATATTCCACCTTTTCACAATATTCTCATTTTCTGAGATTGTGGATTTGGGGTTTTCATGAGCTGTAAGCCATAATCATCACAATGATGACAAATCACGGCTTGAACTATCTTGCTTTGCATGTAATGAGTCTCATATATTAGTTTCACCTTTCAAGTTGCTGCACTGAAATAAATGAACTTTTGCACAATATTCTAATTTTTCGACTTTCACCTGTATATAGGCCCAGTCTTATATATTTATATATAATATATATTTATGCAGCTTCGGAACAAGGTGAATTGCTGAAATTAACTTCCAATTTTTTGGGTAGGGCTCCATAGAGACCCTACAATTGATCATAGCCACCCTGAATTTGGAACTGAGTGCCGCAGACTTTAGCTGTGCAATCTGCTGATCAATTGCTTGATTACTTTCTATTAGAGTACAATCAAGCAACTAATCAGCAGATTGCACAGCTAAAGTTTGCAATATTTTAGCATTCACGTCTAAAAGGATGTGGCATGCTCCCGACCAGGGACAGGAGGCCGTTGTGTGCACACATGAAGGCTGCACAATAGGAAGACATCTGCACCACCCACCAGCTGACATGGTAGGAAGCATGTGCCAGTACAATACATGCATGCAAAGGTTCATGGGACATTTAGTCCTGACATAATAACTGGGGAAGCGCTATGGTAGGCAGGCAGTGCTGGGCACATGTCTGAAAGGCAAAAGAAAATGTTAGCAGCTATTTAACCACTTCAAGTCCAGGCCAATTTTCAGCTTTCAGCACTGTCGCACTTAAATGACAATTGCGCGGTCATGCAACACTGAATTTTTTAGCATTTTTTTGAGACAGAAAAAGCTTTATTTTGGTGGTATTTATTCACCACTGGGATTTTTATTTTTTTCTTATGTAAATGAAAAATTCCAAAAATTTTGAAAAAAAGTGTTTTTCTTATAAAATTTTGCAAATAAATAATATTTCATCATCTTGGACAAAAATGTATTGAGTTATCTTTTTAGTAAAAAAAAATAACCCAAATTAGTTTATAACCAAAAATTTATAATTTTTTTTTCAAAAATGTTTTACATTTTTATTAAATTTTTTTTTTTTAAATATACTGTACTACTTGTGGGGGGTGATGATGATTTTTTTTTTACACTGTATGTAAAAAGTGTATTCGTCTATCTTTTTAGTAAAAAAAAATAACCCAATTAGTTTATAACCAAAAATTATAATTTAAAAAAAAAAAAAAATCACATTTTTATCTAATTTTTTTTCATATTTGTTTTTTTTTTTTTAAAACATACTGTCACCCTAGCAGTACAGTTTCACCATACAGTAGTGACACTGTACTACTTGTGGGGGGTGATGAAGATTTTTTTCTTTTTACACTGATTGCTTTTATACCCATAAAGGCTGTAAAATCAATAATTTCTCCTTCTCTCTGGCTGCATTCTTGAAGCCATTAAGAACTACTGAGTGAGCTGTGATTGGTCACAGCTTGTCACATGGTACAAGGCTGTTGTGAATAGCCCTGTATCATGTGATCTCTGTGATCATTCACAGATTTCACACTTAGTAAGCAATGATGTCAGAAGTGACATCTTGCTTACTACTCTGCATGTGATCACTGATTGGCCAATCACACAGAGGTCCCGTACAGCGATCGGTGCGGAGGTCACAGCGGGCACCGGAACGTGATGCTGCGCGCTCCCAGGCTAAAATGGCCCGCCCCTGCACTGCTCCCATCTGGCCGTTTATATACATAGGCCGGACGGTGTTCCACTGTGTCCGGAGGACACAGTGGGCACCGGATCGTGGTGCTATACGCTCCCAAGGAGTGTGCACAATCAAAAATGGTGGGCGCAGTTTATGAACGGCAACCCGCCCCTGCACTGCCACCGTCCGGCCGTTTATATACAGCGGCCGGATGGGAAGTGGTTAAAAAAAAAAATTCAGTTTACAAAATTATTATTATTATACAGGATTTATATTATTATTATTCAGGATTTATATTATTATTATTCAGGATTTATATTATTATTATACAGAATTTATATTATTATACAGGATTTATATTATTATTATTATTCAGGATTTATATTATTATTATACAGAATTTATATTATTATACAGGATTTATATTATTATTATTATTCAGGATTTATATTATTTTATTATTATTATTATTATTATTCAGGATTTATATTATTATTATACAGGATTTATATTATTATTATTATACAGGATTTATATTATTATTATTATTCAGGATTTATATTATTTTATTATTATTATTCAAGATTTATATTATTATTATTATTATTCAGGATTTATATTATTATTATACAGGATTTATATTATTATTATACAGGATTTATATTATTATTATTATTCAGGATTTATATTATTATTATTATTCAGGATTTATATTATTTTATTATTATTATTATTATTATTATTATTCAGGATTTATATTATTATTATACAGGATTTATATTATTATTATTATTATACAGGATTTATATATTATTATTATACAGGATTTATATATTATTATTATTATTATTATTATTATTATACAGGATTTATATTATTATTATTATTCAGGATTTATATATTATTTTATTATTATTATTATTATTATACAGGATTTATATATTATTATTATTATTATTATACAGGATTTATATATTATTATTATACAGGATTTATGGCGTCAACAGTTTGCTCAGCGCTGTACAATATAACGGGAGACAATACAGCAACAATACAGTTCAATACAAGAGGGACAGGAGGGCCCTGATCCTGGGAGCTGACAATCATATAAGAGGAAATGAACGTTTATCATGAAAGGTGTAATATTACTTTTGACGCGCTTCCTGTCCCTGTGACAGCAGGAAAAGAAGTTAGGGGGACTGTTTTCCATGGGACAGGAAGACAGACCGTGAGAACCCGATGCAGGGTCTAACCTTTTTCCATTGTACTGATAAGGAAACGTTCTGCCAATCTGGCCATACATTATACAATATTGTACAATCTTCTTTAGCTTTACCAACACCATTTAATATGAAGGCAGACTTTCTAACTAGTATCCAGTCAGGCAGGTCCTCATACTACATCGTTGGTGGCAGATCTAAAGGAGATTGTACAATCAGGTTATAATGTGTGTGGTGATCTTTACTCTGTTAGCCTGTGAAGGGGGGGGGAGGTAAGTTGTAGGGGTTCCATTCAAAACGGAGTTGGGCTGGAAGTAGCCAACGGGGATGGATTTACTAAAACCGGAGCGCTCAGAATCCGGTGCAGCTGTGCGTGGGAGCCAATCGGCTTCCAACTTCAGCTTGTTCAGTTAAGCTGTAGCAATGAAACCTGGAAGCTGATTGGTTTCTGTGTAGAGCTGCACCGGATTTTGCACCATGCAGCTTTAGTAAATATCCCCCAGTATGTCCAGCTATGGATGTGAGCGACTGTAGGCTCAGTGGTTCACACAGCTCTGTAATCATTTGCAACCCTTGCAGACGTTGCGCTGCCGGTGACCCGCCTTCATTTCGAGTGTTTCTTCCTCTAGGACCAGTGTGAGGAGATCTCTGCTGAGACCAAGAAGCTGCTGGAGGACTATAACAAGCTTGTATCCTTTGTATGGAGACTTCAGGGACTGTGCGTAGGGACCGTGCGTAGGGGCCGGCATGGCTCTGGTTCTGTAGATTGCTTGTTGCCTGGCACACACCGGTTCACACTCACCATCCAACTGCTGTCACACGAGAGCCGCCTTGTTACAGGAGAGTGTTAGAGTCTGCGGCTGTATTATAAGAGATTGTAAAAGACACTTCTTCTTTTTATATTACAATTTATAGAAGAATACAGCCGCAGAGCTACGGAGTGGCAGCACAATACATGGCATCTTCACAAGCAATAGAGCAATGATCAATCTTGCATTTTTGTCCTTTTTTTTAAATTTTTGCACTTACAGTATATCTGTACAATGACAAGCTAAAAACTGATTGTTATATAATTAGTGTGATTGGCTACTAGCAGTAGAGCTGTGAGTTCAGATGAGCCCCGGCGCATGCACTTGAGACCCTTATATCTGCCCCGGCGCATGCACTTGAGACCCTTATATCTGCCCCCGCGCATGCACTTGAGACCCTTATATCTGCCCCAGCTCATGCACTTGAGACCCTTATATCTGCCCCGGCGCATGCACTTGAGACCCTTATATCTGCCCCGGCGCATGCACTTGAGACCCTTATATCTGCCCCGGCGCATGCACTTGAGACCCTTATATCTGCCCCCGCGCATGCACTTGAGACCCTTATATCTGCCCCAGCGCATGCACTTGAGACCCTTATATCTGCCCCAGCGCATGCACTTGAGACCCTTATATCTGCCCCGGCGCATGCACTTGAGACCCTTATATCTGCCCCCGCGCATGCACTTGAGACCTTGTGTCAGCCCCGGCACGTGCACTTGAGACCCTTAGACTTGCCCCAGCAGGCCAGCACTTGAGACCTTAAGTCTGCCCTGGCGTGTGCACTTGAGACCCTTAGATCTGCCCCAGCACATGCACTGGAGACCTTGGCTCGGCCCCCCGGCGCACGCACTGGGGACCTTGGCTCTGTCCCCCGGCATGCTCACTGGGGACCTCGGCTCGGCCCCTGAATTTGAATTAACCCCAAGCCCTGTACCTGCAGACCTTAGACCAGCCCTAATACATGCATCTTAGACCCCAGATCAGCCCCAGGGTGTCTTCAGGCCAATGCAATCAAATGCAAGATCAGACCCTGTGCCTATAGGAAGACAGGGTACCTGTGCAGTGCAAAAATTATGAGTGCAGCGCTTATTCGTATCTAATAGAACCGTAATACAATATATACTCAATCCCCAAAATAAATCCAAGATACTCAATACATATACAGTGTCATGCATGTATTCCCTCATGGGGAATATCTCGTGCAAAAACGTGAAAATAAAGTAATATATACTATAATAACATATATACTAATAATAAACAGTGCCACACAAAGTGCACAAAGGAATAAACGATCGTACAAATACGAGAAAAGTCCAAAGTTAATAATAATAATACTGATGATGCTGTGCTTAATGATGAACTTCACACTCCACTCTTCATGCAGAATTATGTGCAGTGTATGTGATTCACACGTGACAATCCTTAACGGCCAAAATGCCCCCTCACCTCCTTCCTTAGACCCCAAGGGGCCGGCACGCTTTCAGGGTCACACCATCCTATCAGTATGGATCACTCTCTAGAAGATATCTTCCTCCTCCAGCGTCCACCAGTTTAGCAGCCAGCTCCTCCCAGGGTCATAGTAAGACACAAGCAGAGACCCTCCATAGTGCAACCAGTAATTTTTTTGGTAATAGGTATAAAAAGTAGATTTCCACTCACAAAACGATGAATCTTCCAGCCTCCTACCACATGCTATGGGTGTACTGCATGGGTAATACACAGGGTGTTCCAATATGGCCCCCACGCCGGAAATGACGTCACCGCGATTACCGGAAGCTCCTCCCCACGTACCGACTAGTTGCTTCATCAGGGTCACGAAGTGGGCGTGACGCAACTAGTCGGTACGTGGGGAGGAGCTTCCGGTAATCGCGGTGACGTCATTTTCGGTGTCGGGGACAAGATGGTAGACCTACACAAGGCTGGACTGGGCTACCAAACTATGGCCAAGCAGCTTGGTGAGAAGGTGACAACAGTCGGTGCAATCATTCACAAATGGAAGAAACACAAAACAACTGGGGATCAAATACTGATTTCCTTCACTGTAACTGCCGTTATTCCTCTTTTTAAACCCAACCAGTGTCATTTAATGCGTAATATACTTTACGCATCTGGTGAGTGCGCTATTTTACCACATGATATTGGAGCACTATTTGTGGATTCTACAGCTTATTTGCACCTAGACCGGCACAGACTGTCACTTTTCTTGGTATATATAGATTCCCGGACAATAGTAATGTTTTCTTCGTAGCGCTGCACCTATTTACTTATACATGGGGAAGACCAGTATATTGCTGTTTCTCCTCCCCCAGCTCTCTGTGCAGCTGTCCAGCTCGCCGATTACAAAAAGAAACTGCCACTAAATGACAAGAGACCACTAGAGACTGCTCCTGAGCTGCAGCACGTTGCCTGCAATTTATAAAATACTGTCATGTGACAGGTGAGTGCTGCCAAGAGACTTGCTTTCAGAATACAGCAGACAGTCTTGGTACAGCTCACTAAATAGGGAAGGCAGAGGAGCAGCATGACAGCCAGGGGAATAGACTCCTGAAGGAGGTCAGCGATGGTGATCTGATTTGTTGCCACCGCCAGCGGTAACTTCTATCAACCTGTCAGCTGTCCTTCGCCTACAGTTGTCACCAGGGGCGGACCGACAACTCATGGGGCCCCCGGGCAATAGGGGATCATGGGGCCCCTGTGTCCTTTCCCAAACTCAAAAAAGCCTATGAAAAAGGTACCAGGGGCATCTCATGGGGCCCCCTACTGACCCCGGGCCCTCGGGCAGTGCCCGAGTTTCCAAATGGTCAGTCCGCCCCTGGTTGTGACCTGTGAATGATGAAAGCTGTGCTGCGGGTCATGGCGGGGATATTGTCATTGTGTGAACGAGGCCGTGTGCTCCTTAACCAGCCGCCTCAGACTCTTCTCCTCTCCAAACAGTTTGTCATGTGGGATGAGACTCTAATCAAGATGGAGGCAGCCAAACAAGTGAAACCTGCATCCGAGTGACTCCGCCCCCTTTCTCTGTAACCGCCCCCCCCCCCCACATTATTTATACTAACGGCGCCGTCTACCATGTATACAAATCGCTGCTTCTAGCATGACCCCGCTACTGGGTTTTATTGTAATATGATTTGTCACATTGGACCCCCCCCCTCTCCGGCTGTCATAGGTGGGGAGCTGATCTGAGCTGGCCCCTGGCTGGGGAAGGGTTCATAAAGAGGGGTGCGCTACTGCAAGGGTGGCGATACGCCTGCTGACCCGGGGTGATGTACAGTCTGCAGGTAATCGGGCATCCAGCTCCTGTTAAAAAATTGTATTTATTGATTGACTTCCTTGTTCTTCCTCCTAGTGGTGAATATTGTGTATTACATCCAATAAAATCCAACATTATGTCACCTGCATTCCTTGTCTGCTGGATCTACAGAACTGTCACTGTATTGTACGGGGTGTCCTATAGAGAGCCATGACTACTGTACCCCCCCCCCCCCATACATCACCTGAGATGAGGGGTGTCCTATAGAGAGCCATGACTACTGTGTGTACCCCCCCCCTCCATACATCACCTGAGATGAGGGGTATCCTATAGAGCCATGACTACTGTATGTACCCCCCCCCCCCCCATACATCACCTGAGATGAGGGGTATCCTATAGAGCCATGACTACTGTGTGTACCCCCCCCCCCATACATCACCTGAGATGAGGGGTATCCTATAGAGCCATGACTACTGTATGTACCCCCCCCCCATACATCACCTGAGATGAGGGGTATCCTATAGAGCCATGACTACTGTGTGTACCCCCCCCCCCATACATCTCCTGAGATGAGGGGTATCCTATAGAGAGCCATGACTACTGTATGTACCCCCCCCCATACATCACCTGAGATGAGGGGTATCCTATGGAGCCATGACTACTGTGTGTACCCCCCCCCCCATACATCTCCTGAGATGAGGGGTATCCTATAGAGCCATGACTACTGTGTGTACCCCCCCCCCCCCCCATACATCTCCTGAGATGAGGGGTATCCTATAGAGAGCCATGACTACTGTATGTACCCCCCCCCATACATCTCCTGAGATGAGGGGTATCCTATAGAGAGCCATGGCTACTGTGTGTACCCCCCCCCCCATACATCACCTGAGATGAGGGGTATCCTATAGAGAGCCATGGCTACTGTATGTACCCCCCCCCCAATACATCACCTGAGATGAGGGGTATCCTATAGAGAGCCATGACTACTGTATGTACCCCCCCCCCAATACATCACCTGAGATGAGGGGTATCCTATAGAGCCATGACTGTACTGTATGTACCCCCCCCCCCCATACATCACCTGAGATGAGGGGTATCCTACAGAGAACCATGACCACTGTATGTACCCCCCCCATACATCACCTGAGATGAGGGGTATCCTATAGAGAGCCATGACTACTGTATGTACCCCCCCCATACATCACCTGAGATGAGGGGTATCCTATAAAGAGCCATGGCTACTGTATGTACCTCCCCCCCATACATCACCTGAGATATGGGGTATCCTATAGAGAGCCATTACTATACTGTATGTACCCCCCCATACATCACCTGAGATGAGGGGTATCTTATAGAGAGCCATGACTACTGTATGTACCCCCCCCCCATACATCACCTGAGATGAGGGGTATCCTATAGAGAGCCATGACTACTGTATGTACCCCCCCCCATACATCACCTGAGATGAGGGGTATCCTATAGAGAGCCATGACTACTGTATGTACCCCCCCCCATACATCACCTGAGATGAGGGGTGTCCTATAGAGAACCATGACTACTGTATGTACCCCCCCCATACATCACCTGAGATGAGGGGTATCCTATAGAGAGCCATGACTACTGTATGTACCCCCCCCATACATCACCTGAGATGAGGGGTGTCCTATAGAGAACCATGGCTACTGTATGTACCCCCCCCCCCATACATCACCTGAGATGAGGGGTATCCTATAGAGAGCCATGGCTACTGTATGTACCCCCCCCATACATCACCTGAGATGAGGGGTATCCTATAGAGAGCCATGACTACTGTATGTACCCCCCCCCATACATCACCTGAGATGAGGGGTGTCCTATAGAGAACCATGACTACTGTATGTACCCCCCCCATACATCACCTGAGATGAGGGGTATCCTATAGAGAGCCATGACTACTGTATGTACCCCCCCCATACATCACCTGAGATGAGGGGTATCCTATAGAGAGCCATTACTATACTGTATGTACCCCCCCATACATCGCCTGAGATGAGGGGTATTCTATGGAGAGCCATGACTGTACTATACGTACCCCCCCCATACATCACCTGAGATGAGGGGTATTCTATAGAGCCATGTCTGTACTGTATGTAACCCCCCCCCCCCCCCCCCCATAATCACCTGAGATGAGGGGTAGGGGTGGTGTCATGTAGTAGGGGGTGTGCAGCAGAGAAAGAATTCATCTGATAACTCCACCATGGTCCTTCCATTCCTCTGTCCACCAATGGGGAGGGATGTCCTCTGTACTCTGTTTATTCACCCATGAAGTATAATAAAGGAATCATTCCTCTGTACGATGTTACATTGTATCCGACTGTTCCGGGAGGATTCTGCAGACAGAATAAAATACTGGAATTGTGGTGTCTGAGTTTTATTATTGTGGTGTTTATATGACTGTGTGTCTGACATAGAGAGGAGAGGAGTACAGAGGTACAATGAGAATGCTGGGACCAGGACACAGACTGCATCTCTCTACAGTATCTCCCAGAAGTGAGTCCCCTCCCCCCTTCTGGGAGATACTGTACATCTAAACCTCCCCCCATATACAGAGTAACCCCTTCCCTGCTCTACACCTCCCCCCCACACACACACACTCTACTTACATCTATACCCCCCCACTATATATACCTCCCCCCAACTATATACATCTAGTGGGGAGAGGTGTAGAGCGGGTAAGGGGCTACTCTGTATATAGTGGGGGGGTGTAGAGCAGGGAAGGGGTTAATCTATGTAGTGGGGGGTGTAGATGTATGTAGTGGGAGGGGGGGTAGAGCAGGGAAGGGGTTAATATATATATAGTGGGGGGTGTAGATGTATGTAGTGGGAGGGGGGGGTAGAACATGGAAGGGGTCAATATGTATATAGTGGGGGGGATCCAGGTGTATATAGTGGGGGGGGGGATGTAGATGTATATAGTTGGGGGGGGTAGAGCAGGGAAGGGGTTAATCTGTGTAGTGGGGGGTGTAGATATATGTAGTGGGAAGGGGGGTAGAGCAGGCTGGGGGTTAATATGTATATAGTGGGGGGTGTAGATGTATATAGTGTAGGGGGTAGATGTACATAGTGTGGGGGGGGGATGTAGATGTATATAGTGGAGGGGGTGTAGATGTTTAAAATGGGGGGGAGGTGTAGAGCAGGGAGGGGGTTAATCATATTGCTCTTAGGCAGTGAATGGGAGATGTAGTTCCAGCAGTGACCGGCGGGTGGCAGCATTCCCCAGCACTCGGCATACACGTGTGCGTTCCACTGTGAGCCGCACACCGGAAGGGCGTTAAACATCTCACGATTGATTGGCGGGCTCCGAAGTCCCGCCCCCCAATGATGACATCACAGTAAGATGGCGGCGCAGTGAGGACCCGGATGGATCGGTGAGGTGTGTGGGGATCGATGTGTGGTGAGTCGGTCTTCCCTGTCCCTCCATAGGTGGTGTGCTGGGAGTAGTAGTTCCATGACTGGGGGCTATGCTGGTGCACCACAAATGCCAGCATTCCCTGTATTCAGGGGGGACACGTGCTTCCCTTTAAGTGTCCCTGTGATGTGAGAATGGAGCCATGACCCCGGCTGGCGGTGCGGGTTTCCTCCTGTAGGGGGAGCCACTATACCAGACCACCTCCTTCCCAGTATATTGGGCGATGCCAGGAAATGCTGTCCGCCTGGCTTCCTCTCCTGGATGGAGGCTCCTCCTCCTGACAGCCAGGAAAGCGGCAGTGCCAGACACCCCCACCCTCCCAGGACAGCTCCGGTCCCAATGAATGCAAGGTGTTTTCTGATTACATGAGGTGGAGAGCTGACGTGGTGACATTACAATGACGTACCCTGCTTCTGACCACAGGGGGGGCTCACTCCGGGGGGTGTTAGATGGACTAGCAGATTTAAATACACTAACAAACTGAAGCCGAGCTCCAGATCACACTTTATCACACCCAGTCCGGACGCTTCCCCCGCCCCCCCCCCCCCCCCCTTCCAGTCCGGACGCTTCCCCCGCCCCCCCCCCCCCCTTCCAGTCCGGGCGCTTCCCCCGCCCCTCCTTCCAGTCCAGGCCAATTTTCAGCTTTCAGCGCTATCACACTTTGAATAACAATTGCGCGGTCATGCAACACTGTACCTATATGACATTTTTTATCATTTCTTTTAGACAGATAAAACTTTATTTTGGTGGTATTTATTCACCGCTGGGATTTTTTATTTTATTTTTTTTGGGCTATATAAATGAAAAAGTCCAAAAATTTGGAAAAAAAAGTGTTTCTTTTAAAATAAAATTTTGCAAATAAATAATATTTCATCATAAATCTTGGCCAAAATGTATTCATCTATCTTTTTAGTAAAAAAAAAAAAAATAACCAAAATTAGTTTATAATCAAATTATAATTTTTTCAACTTTTTTTTTTTTTTTACATTTTTATTTTATTTTTTTAGATGTTTTTTTTTTTTTTTTTTGAACATACTGTCACCCTAGCAGTGTACTGTCACCATGGTGACACTGTACTACTTGGGGGGGGGGGGGGTGTGAAGATTTTTTTTTTTTTACACTGTTTGCTTTTCCACCCATAAAGGCTGTAAAAGCAATCATTTCTCCTCTCTGGCTGCATTCCTGCAGCCATTGAGAAATACTGTGTGAGCTGTGATTGGTCACAGCTTGTCACATGGTACAAGACTGTTGTGAATAGCCCTGTACCATGTGACCTCTGTGATCATTCACAGATTTCACACGTAGTAAGCAATGATGTCAGAAGTGACATCCTGCTTACTACTCTGCATGTGATCACTGATTGGCCAATCAGAGATCACATGATCGGGACCTCACACAGAGGTCCCGTACAACGATCGGTGCGGAGGACACAGCGGGCACCGGATCGCGGTGCTGTGCGCTCCCAGACTAAAATGGCCGCCCCTGCACTGCTCCCATCTGGCCGTTTATATACATGGGCCGGACGGGAAGTGGTTGAGAAATGTCACCTGCTGATTGGGGCTCATTCACACCAATGCCGGGAGCAGACTGAGGTTGTGCTTTAAGTGCAGTTAGTGTTTGCGTGTGGCGGAGCCCCTCCTTCCCCACTTGGTGTCGGTGCCCCATACATCTATGATCCTACTGGAGGAGCTGTGGCCCTTACATAACACTTTTGTCCATTGCCCGTAGGAGAACGTCATGGAGAACTACAAGAAAGTCCGGGTGGAGGAGAAGCCCGTGGAGCTGCCCTTTTCTTCTCTTCCCACAGACATCATCGAGATGAAGGTCAAAGATGGCAGCAAGATCCGTAATCTCATGGGCTTCGCCATCGGCAAGATGGAGAGCGAGAACGTGCGCCAGATTCTGTTCAGTGGCACAGGCAAGGCCCTCGGCAAGACCCTCACCTGTGTGGAGATCATGAAGAGGAGGGTGAAGGACCTGCACCAGATCACCAAGATCTTCTACAGGCAGACCGAGGAGATCTGGGAATCCATTGTACCCGAGGTGGGCCTGGACCCGCTGACCGTAAAGAGAAACTGCCCCTCTATCTGCATCCTTCTCAGTAAGGACCTCCTGGATACCGCTGAGCCTGGCTACCAGGCCCCCGGCAGCTATGACTCCCAGTGGCTCCAGGAACTGAAGGTGGAGAGCCAGGGGCCAAAGAGGAAGAAGCCAGGCCTGGGCCGAGGTGGGGTGATGGGAAGGAAGCAGCACAGGCCACCTGGTGGACGAGGGGAAACCTCCAAGCAGTCGTAGAGAGCGATATTTATAGATGTGGATTTGTGGAAGACCCAACTGAGGAAATATGGCCAGATGTTGGCTGGGGCTTCATTGGGGTAGTCCACGTTTTAGGCCACCCTTTGGTCTTACAACTGGAAGGGCCAGTCTGGTCACGTTGGGTTGTATAGATTCCCGAAACCTGGAGAACAATGATGGAACTATAACGGAAGGCTGATGGCACTTGACCTGAACCGATCCCTGAACTCCAATGGCCAACCAGCCTGAGCATTTCCAAAAGGTGTCCATGTTTTCTGAGTCATTTCAGTTGGTTGGTGGAGACCCATTTTCAGCTGGTTGGTGGAGACCCATTTTCAGCTGGTTGGTGGAGACCCATTTTCAGTTGGTTGGTGGAGACCCATTCTCTCCTCCAACTTGGTTGCACCATGGAGGCTGTGAGCTAAGTAACAGTGTTACCTGCTAATCCCCCCCAAAGTCTGCTGGCTGTAGGCCCCATTTTCAGGTCTTGGAGATCGTTGATCTGGGAGAAGGATTGGCAGGGAGCCCTGGAGCGTATAAGGCGATTGAGGGGTGGGCCTTAAAGAGACTTGCTGCAGAACGAATGCCCAAAGTCTCTTTAAGCCACGCCCCTCAATCACCTTATACTCTCCGGGGCTTCTTGCCATTCCTCCTCCAATGGCTTCCACCACTAAATACCTGGTACTTCCAGGTATAGCGTGTTATGTGACCCCCCCCCTGCCATGATGCATGGACTATGCAGGCTTTAAAGAGAACCTGTCACTATGTCCTGGATGGGCAAGATGAGGGCGTCTCTTCAAAGCTTTATTAAGGGACAAGTTGAGGTGGAGTGTAGGCTGCCAGTCATAACCTCGTCTGAAAATCCTTGTTTCCTGGCTGACCATCACTGGCATGAGCATCACTATTTTGAGCACGTATGCTGACTGGAAGAGTCGCAGGTCCCAATCTGCCTACTCTACAGGATTAGCATCACAGCCAGGCACCTAGCATTTTCAGAAAGAGCTCAGCAGCAGCCTCCATGTTTCCCTTATGGAAGATTTCCATTACAGAAAGAAACAAGCCCGCTTCAAGCGCACACCTCTGGTGCCGGCTTGCCAGGGCTTGGCCTACACCCACACTTCATATAAAGATGGTGGCCAGGGCTTGGCCTGCACCCACACTTCATCTAAAGATGGTGGCCAGGGCTTTTCCTACACCCACACTTCATCTAAAGATGGTGGCCAGGGCTTGGCCTACACCCACACTTCATCTAATGATGGTGGCCAGGGCTTGGCCTACACCCACACTTCATCTAATGATGGTGGCCAGGGCTTGGCCTACACCCACACTTCATCTAAAGATGGTGGCCAGGGCTTGGCCTACACCCACACTTCATATAAAGATGGTGGCCAGGGCTTGGCCTACACCCACACTTCATCTAAAGATGGTGGCCAGGGCTTGGCCTACACCCACACTTCATCTAAAGATGGTGGCCAGGGCTTGGCCTACACCCACACTTCATCTAAAGATGGTGGCTACAGCTTACCAGGGCTTGGCCTACACCCACACTTCATCTATAGATGGTGGCCAGGGCTTGGCCTACACCCACACTTCATCTATAGATGGTGGCCAGGGCTTGGCCTACACCCACACTTCATATAAAGATGGTGGCCAGGGCTTGGCCTACACCCACACTTCATCTAAAGATGGTGGCCAGGGCTTGGCCTACACCCACACTTCATATAAAGATGGTGGCCAGGGCTTGGCCTACACCCACACTTCATATAAAGATGGTGGCCACGTACCAAGCTTTATTGATCCAAATAGACCACACTGGGGATGCTGTGCTTCAGCGTGGTCTGTGTTTGAATCAAAGATGGTGGCCACAGCTTACCAGGGCTTGGCCTACACCCACACTTCATCTATAGATGGTGGCCAGGGCTTGGCCTACACCCACACTTCGTATAAAGATGGTGGCCAGGGCTTGGCCTACACCCACACTTCATATAAAGATGGTGGCCAGGGCTTGGCCTACACCCACACTTCATATAAAGATGGTGGCCAGGGCTTGGCCTACACCCACGCTTCATATAAAGATGGTGGCCACGTACCAAGCTTTATTGATCCAAATAGACCACTTTGGGGATGCTGTGCTTCAGCGTGGTCTGTGTTTGAATCAGAAGAGCTAGGAGGAATCCGGTTGCGTGAGTGGCTGCCCTCTATATATGTAACCATCCCATATATGCGTATACGGAAGTCTCTAAGACCCGAGAACCTGGTGAGGAGAGCACACAGACCTGCAACCAGCAGATCAGAAAATGGGGGTCAGTGCTGTCTTCTGCCCACCTTCCCTGACCCCTCGTCCTCCATATTTTAGACTAAGTAAGAAGTCTTCTGGAAAATCACCAGCTGAACCCTAGATTGGATCCCCCCCATCATCCCAACTTGAACTGTACCACCAAAATGGAATCTTGCACCTGATTGGCTGTTCTTCCTCCAAAGCTGTAAGGGAACTTTGTGACAAAAGCCCCAGCGGGGACCGTTATCAGACAATCGATGACTTCTCAGTGCGTGATTGCAGGACAGGCTGAGAGTTCAATCGCTTGCCGGCACGATTGGAGACCTCAGACCTCGGTGTTCTGCATATTTCCACATTGCCGAAACTCTGCGAAGGGCTCACCGCGCACAATAAAATGTATTTTGTGATCATAAAGGGTTGTCCTGTGTGTGAGCACCACGTTCATCCTGCTTGTTCTGTATGAGGACTGATCACTCTTCATTATCTGTGCTAATAAGTGGTCCCAATATGGGCTTAATGTAGAACTAAAGGCAAAACCGTTTAGTTTGTTTGTTTTTTTTGGGGGGGGGGGGGGTTTGTTTTGGGGGTTTTTTGTGTGTTTTTGGTTTGGTTTCTTTTTGTGTGGCTTTTCTTTTTTTTTTTGTTTGGTTTCTTTTTGTGATTTTCTTTTGTGTGTTTTTTTTTGTTTTGTTCTTTGTTTTTTTTAATTTTCTTGTTTTTTTTTATTCTGTTTTTTTTGGTTTTTTTATTCTGTTTTTTTTGTTTTTGTTTTTATTCGGTTTTTTGTTTTTGGTTTTTATTCTGTTTTTGGTTTTTGGTTTTTTATTCTCTTTTTTGTTTTTTTTTTGTGGTTTGGTTTTTGCTTTTTATTTATTTTTATTTTTTTTGTGGGTTTTTTTTTTTTTTTTTTGATAAAGTAAGGGAGAATTATATCCTCTCTGTAATTTCTTTTTTTTTTTTTGCTATCTGTGTTCCTTTTTGGGGAGATTTCCTTTCACTTCCTGTCCCATAGTTGAAACAGGAAGTTACATTTTAATCTGGCTGAAAAAAGGGAAAAATCCATCCAGTTCAACCATAAAAAAAAAAAAAAAAAAAGTGAGACTATAACTGCAAAGTGAGTTAATCCCAGATCTAGTGTCCCCATTGGAAGATTTCCCCTCTCTTCTTGTTCTGGTGACAACTCAAAATTTAGAATTTTTCTTTCACCCTTGGTGGTAATGGTAAACAGCACACAGAGAGAGAGAGGGTGAATCTTCCCAACGGGGGCACAGACAGCAATAAAAACCCAATAGGGGTTCTAATCCCTCCCCACTCTGTCCAAAATGATAAAAAAATAGTTCTACTTTTAGTTATGCTTTAATCAGAAATGGGGGATGTGATGCCCCTCACTTTTTTACGCACGAACCCCCATGACGAACATAGGGGTAGACTTACTAAAACTGGAGAGTGCAAAATCTGGTGCAGCTGTGCATGGGAGCCAATCAGCTCCCAGGTTTGAAGCTGATTGGCTCCCTCCCATGCACAGCTACACCAGATTTTGCCCTCTCCAGTTTTAGTAAATCAAACCAACAGACTAAATGTTGATACTAAATTGTTTCCCAATTCTATTAGTGTGTTCTGAAAGCAGCAAGCAGGTCTCTATATTACTAAAAGAGAGAGGGCGCCACCATCTAAGTGTAGCCATTTATTAGTAAAACAAACTCCAAGTGTTTCAGGGATAAGACACGCCCCTTTAGCAGGCCAAATAGCTATTTGGCTTGATAAAGGGGCGTGTCTTGGCTCCGAAACGCTTCACTCCACTTGTCCACGCTGACATTGTGTTGTCGTCCGCCTGCTGAGTTCAGCTGAGCCAGCCGAGTGTCCGGAAGTCCCCAGCTGCATCCATTACAGCGTCGGGTTCCAGCAGGGTTACGTCGCTGCCATGTTCATCTAGCACAGGGGTGGGCAACTGTGGCCCTCCAGCTGTTGTAGAACTACAAGTCCCATGAGGCATTGCAAAACGGACAGTTACAAGCATGACTCCCAAAGGCAGAGGCATGATGGGACTTGTAGTTCACCAACAGCTGGAGAGCCACAGTTGCCCACCCCTGATCTAGCAGCTTCCCAGCGCAGCTCTGCATTACCAGCCATCTCCCAGCTGAACTTTGCTGTCCCTGGGCACCTCCTGGACGAATGATGCATGGAGATGCCGGTTTATATTCCTATCCTTACATTAATGCAGTCAGTGCATACATGTATTTGTATGGGGTTATGTTACCAATAAATGCCTACACTTAGCGGGTGGCGCTCTTTTATTTCTGATCTGTGCACTGGGTTCCACTCCAGACCTGTAATCAGAGTCTAGCATCAAGTCCATGACACTCCTGGGATATGGATCTGGTCAGGTAAGTAGCAGAGGGGGTTGTTCATCAGTTTCAGCTGCTTTGGTGGTAATGAAATTAACAACAGGTGCACTGGATGGGCAACAATGAGTCGACCCCCAAAACAGGAATGGTTTTACAGGTGAAGGCCACTGACATTTTTTTTCCCTACTCATCTTTTCTGTCTGTTTCTCACTAGTTTTGCATTTGGCTCGGGTCAGTGTCACTACTGGTAGCATGAGGCCATACCTGGACCCTACAGAGGTTGCACAGGCAGTCCATCTCCTCCAGGATGGCACATCAATACCTGCCATTGCCAGAAGGTTTGCTGTGTCTCCCAGCACAGTCTCAAGAGCATGGAGGAGATTCCAGGAGACAAGAGCACGGAGGAGATTCCAGGAGACAAGAGCACGGAGGAGATTCCAGGAGACAAGAGCACGGAGGAGATTCCAGGAGACAAGAGCACGGAGGAGATTCCAGGAGACAAGAGCACGGAGGGGATTCCAGGAGACAGGCAGTTCCTCTAGGAGAGCTGGACAGGGCTGTAGAAGGTCCATAACCCATCAGCAGGACCGGTATCTGCTCCTTTGTGCAAGGAGGAACAGGAGGAGCCCTGCCAGAGCCCTACAAAATGACCTCCAGCAGGCCACTGGTGTGAATGTCTCTGACCAAACAATCAGAAACAGACTTCATGAGGGTGGCCTGAGGGCCCGACGTCCTCTAGTGGGCCCTGTGCTCACTGTCCGGCACCATAGAGCTGGATTGGCATTTGCCATTGAACCCCAGAATTGGCAGGTCCACCACTGGCACCCTGTGCTTTTCACAGATGAGAGCAGGTTCCCCCTGAGCACATGTGACAGACGTGGAAGGGTCTGGAGAAGCCGTGGAGAACGTTCTGCTGCCTGTAACATGGTTCAGTATGACTGTTCTGGTGGTGGGTCAGTGATGGTCTGGGGAGGCATCTCCATGGAGGAACACACAGACCTCTACAGGCTAGACAATGGCACCCTGACTGCCATTAGGTATGGGGATGAAAATCCTTGTACCCATTGTCAGATCCTACACTGGCGCGGTGGGTGCTGGGTTCCTCCTGGCGCGGTGGGTGCTGGGTTCCTCCTGGCGCGGTGGGTGCTGGGTTCCTCCTGGCGCGGTGGGTGCTGGGTTCCTCCTGGTGCAGACAATGCCCGGCCTCATGTGGGGAGAGTACGCAGGCAGTTCCTGGAGGATGAAGGAATTGATACCACTGAATGGCCCCCACACTCGCCTGACCTAAATCCAATAGAACACCTCTGGGATGTCATGTTTCGGTCCATCCGACGCCGCCAGGTTGCACCTCAGACTGTCCAGGAGCTCAGTGATGCCCTGGTCCAGATATGGGAGGAAATCCCCCAGGACACCATCCGTGGTCTCATTAGGAGCCCCCCCCCCCGACGTCAGGCATGCATAGAAGCACGTGGGGGCCACAGAGACCACTGAGGGCCATTCTGAGTTGCTGCAATGACATTTCAGCCAAATGGACTCGCCTGCTGCATCATTTCTTCACTTTGATTTTCGGGGTGTCTTTGAAATCAGTCCTCTGTAGGTCGATCATTTTCATTTCCATCAAACGATGGGGCATCTTCTATTCCAATCTTCTATTGTCCACATTGAGTCAATAGATCACCATTCATAGATAGATCAATAGATCATAAAATGCAGATATTGCTCTGTCTTTATACATAGACCCCACCGCTGGTCCCATAACTAACAGTACAGCTCGTGCAGGAGCAGTGCAGAGAAAGCAGCCACTGTATCATCATAGGCAGCCATTGGTACTGATTACAGGAGGTTCTCTGGGGGTCCCTGGAGGCTGAAAAAATATTTCGTCCTGGCCGGATCCGGAGGGGTTATTGGAGCCGGTGGCGGCTTCTTTCCTTTGATGTTGGATTCTGTGTGAATTTCAGATTTAATGATGGCGGACAGTAATTGTCTCTCCGGTAGCGGCAGTGCGCCGAGAACCCCCTCATTACTCCCAGTCAGATCTCATTAGCCGTCCAGACTCTTCTCTCAGATGCTGTTTGAGGACGTTCTTGAGCCGGCCAACTTCGCCGACTTCAAACCAATTACCAGTTTAAACATCATGGCGTTAAATATTGGAGGGACTTAACCTCTTCGCTGCCAGGGACTGCCGAGCTTCACTCTAATATGGTGCTTCTCGGTAGATTTGTGGAGTCCTCTAGAAGGCAAAACAGAAGGAGGCCCACTGCCGGCACTACAAAATGGTTGTAATCATCCCAAGGCTAGACTTCCTACCCTATACTTTCCTGTACCTGGTTCATGAGCTGTATGAGGTCCCTAAGGAGTAGGGTCCATTGTGCAATGGGGGGTTCAGGGTTTGAGGTCCTTCAGGACTGTATGAAAGTACAAGAGGTCCCTAAGGATCTGAGTTCATTGTGCTCCATGGGGTTCAGGGTCCTTCAAAGCTATATGAGAAGTCCTTAAAGTTTGAGGTCCATTGTGCCGTGGGTGGTTCGGGTTTCAAAGTCCTTGAGAGCTGTATGAGAGTATGAAAGCTCCCTAAGGATTGGGGTCCAATGTGCCTTGGGGAGTTCAAGGTCCTTCAGAGTTGTATGAAAGGTCCCTAAGGAGCAGAATCCATTGGGCCCGCGCGGTTCAGGGTTTGGGGTAATTCAGAGTTGCATGAGAATATGAGAGGTCCCTAAGGAGCGGGGTCCATTGTGCCCTGGGGGAGTTAAAGGTCCTGCAGAGCTGTATGACAGAACGAGAGGACCCTAAGGATCTGGGTTAAATGTGCACAGGAGGTTCAGGGTTTGAGGCCCTTCAGGGCTGTATGAGATGAGAGGTCCCTTAGTGGAGGGGTCCATTGTGCCTTGGAGGGGGGGGGGGGATTCAGGGTTCAAGGTCCTTCAAGGCTGTATGGCAATATGGGAGGTCCTTAAGGATTGGGGCCTATTATGCTCCAAAGGATTCAGAGTTCAAGATTCTTCATGGCTGTATGAGAATACAAGAAGTCGCTAAGGTGTGGAATCCATTGCCCCATGGGGTTTAGGGTTCAAGGACCTTCAGGGCTGTATGAGAATATGAAGTCCTTAAAGTTTGGGGTCCATTGTGCCCTAGGGGGTTTAGAGTTGAAGGTCCTTCAGGGCTGTATGAGAAAAGGAGAGGTTCCTAAACATAGGGGTCCATTGTATCTTGGCAGGTTCAGGGTTTGAGGCCTTTCAGGGTTGTATGAGAATACAAATAGTCCCTAGGGTGCATTGTGCCCCGGGGGTTCAGGGTTCAAAGTATTTCAGGACTCCCTAAGGATTGAGGTCCAATGTGCCTTGGAAAGTTTGGGATTCAAGGTCCTTCTGCGTTGCATGAGAGTACAAGAAGTCCCTAAGAATTGAAGGTCCTTCTGGGCTATATGAGATTACGTGAGGTCCTTTAGGGTCTATTGTGCCTGGGGGGGGGTCAGGGTTGTAGGTTGTTCAGAGCCCCCCCCCCCCCAGTACTGACTGTTCTTCCCATGCAGTCTACAGAGATAGCTGGGAACAATGTACAGTGCCTTGAAAAAGTATTCATACCCCTTGAAATTTTCCACATTTTGTCATGTTACAAACAAAAAACGTAAATGTATTTTATTGGGATTGGATGTGATAGATCAACACAAAGTGGCACATAAGTGTGAAGTGGAAGGAAAACGAAAAATGCTTTTAAAATTTTTTTTTACAAATAAATATCTGAAAAGTGTGGCAGGATTTGTATTCAGCCCCCTTTACTCTGATACCCCTAACTAAAATCTAGTGGAACCAATTGCCTTCAGAAGTCACCTGATTAGTAAATAGAGTCTCTCTGTGTGTCATGTGATCTCAGTATAAATCCAGCTGTTCTGTGAAGCCCTCAGAGGTTTGTTAGATAACATTAGTGAACAAACTGCATCACGAAGGCCAAGGAACACACCAGGCAGGTCAGGGATAAAGTTGTGGAGAAGTTTAAAGCAGGATTAGGTTATAAATCAACATCCCAAGCTTTGACCATCTCACGGAGCACTGTTCAATCTATCATCCAAAAATGGAAAGAGTGGCACAACTGCCAACCTACCAAGACATGGCCGTCCACCTAAACTGACAGGCCGGGCAAAGAGAGCATTCATCAGAGAAGCAGCCAAGAGGCCCATGGGAACTCTGGAGGAGCTGCAGAGATCACAGCTCAGGGGAGAGAATCTGTCCTCAGGACGACTATTAGTCGTCACTCCACAAATCTGGCCTTTATGGAAGAGTGACAAGAAGAAAGCCATTGTTGGAGGAAAGCCATAAGAAGTCCCGTTTGCAGTTTGCGAGAAGCCATGTGGGGGACACAGCAAACACGTGGAAGAAGGGGCTCTGGTCAGAGGAGACCAAAATGGAACTTTTGGGCCGAAAAGCAAAACGCTATGTGTGGGGGAAAACTAACACTGCACATCACCCTGAACACCCCATCCCCACCGTGAAACATGGTGGTGGCAGCATCATGTGGTGGGGATGCTTTTCTTCAGCAGGGACAGGGAAGCTGATCAGAGTTGATGGGAAGATGGATGGAGCCAAATACAGGGAAATCTTAGAAGAAAACCTGTTAGTCTGCAGAAGACTTGAGACCGGGGCGGAGGTTCCCCTTCCAGCAGGACAACGACCCGAAACATCCAGCCAGAACTACAATGGAATGGTTCAGATCAAAGCATCTTCATGTGTTAGAATGGCCCAGTCACAGTCCAGACCCAAATCCAATGGAGAATATGTGGCCAGACCTGAAAATTGCTGTTCCCAGACGCTCTCCATCCAATCTGACAGAGCTTGAGGGATTCTGCAAAGAAGAAGGGGCAGAAATGTCCCTCTCTAGATGTGCAAAGAGACATCCCCAAAAAGACTTGCAGCTGGAATTGCAGCCTTGTAGGTCGATGACAGTACACCTTTAGCGAGGGCATTCAGATGATACCCAGTGAAGATCCCAGAGTGTGCCAGGGAAACATTCTCCACATCACTGTACACAGGGATGCCACTAAGAGGGTAGCAGCGGCCCTCCTGTACGGGGCCTGGCCCCACAAATGTGTGTGTGGGAGGGGTTTGCAATTACTGGAACCAATCCCCTTGTGTGAGCTGCAGGAAAGGGAGGATTAGATCGTGGAGGGGGGTGATAAAAGTAGCACAAGAGTGCACAATTACTGGAACCAATCCCCCCCCGTGTGAGCGGCGGGAAGGGGGGGATCAGATCGTGGAGGGAGGGGGTGATCAAAGTAGCGGGGGAGGGGAATGCACAATTACTGTAACCAATCCCCTTGTGTGAGCTGCGGGAAAGGGGGATCAGGTTGTGGAGAGGGGGGGGTGATTAGAGCAGCAGGGGGGTGGGCACAATCACTGGAACCAATCCCCCCTGTGTGAGCTGCGGGAAGGGGGGGATCAGACCGTGGAAGGGGGTGATCAAAGTAGCAGGGGGGGGGGGCACAATTACTGGAACCAATCCCCACCGTGTGAGCTGCGGGAAAGGGGGATCAGGTAGTGGAGGGGGGGGTGATTAGAGTGGTAGAGTGGAGGGCAAAATTACTGGAACCAACCCCCCTGCCGTCTTTTCTTTTCTTCCTCTCACAGCTGTCACAGAGGGATTGGTTCCAGTAATTGTATCCTCCCCCTCGCTGCTACAATCATCCCCCCTCCACGATCTGACCCCCGCTTCCCACAGCTCCTATCCCCCGTGTGCCCCACCCTCACCGCCCACACCGCTGCCAGCTTATCCTCCTCCCCTTCCCTCTAGCTGAGGGGCACATGGGGATCTGGTGTCAGTAAACATGTCATGTTTACTGGCCCTTCATTTCCTGAATGTGTACAGTGAGTGATCGACACCGATCTTTTCTGTGTTCATTCATAACTGAAGCACAGCAAACAGGTAGGCTGTACAGGGACCCATGATTTCTATCAGCAGCTCTGAATATACATTGCCATCACCAAGCTGGACACATGACCCAGGACAGACCGGATCCATGAATATCTGTCCACCAGAACTGATTTCTGACCCTCCATATGAATGCCAGAAACATGCTGCCCTCCTGTACAGGCCCTGTGCCCCATAAATGAGGGGCGCAGTTCCTGGAACTAATCCCCCTGTGGCCTCCACTGCAGCACAGCCAGCTTCTCCTTCACGCTGCTTTTCAGCTGCTGCAGGAGGAACCATGGGGGGGGATTGGTTTCAGTAGTTGTTCCCTCCCATTCTGACCCCACCCCCTCCATTATCTGACACCCCCTTTCCCACAGCTCTGATCGCCCCGCACTGCTGTTGGCTTCTCCTCTCCCACCCGCCTGCTGTCAGATGTTATGGTGCACAGGGGGAATCGCTGTGAGTAAGCACCTTCATTTCTTGAATGAACACAGTGGGGCGTATTCACTAAAGCTGGTTCACTCACAATCTCGTGCAATTCTGCATAGAAACCAATCACCTTCAAGTTTTTGTTGCTAAAGCTTAATTAACCAACTGAGGCTAGAAGCTGATTGTCTGCCATGCACAGCTGCACCAGATTCTGAGCGAACCAGCTATATTAAATAAACCCCAGTGTGTGATCGGCACCAATCTATCCTGTGTTCATTCATAAATGAAGCATAGTAAACAGGTAGGCTGTACGGGGCCCCATGATATCTAACAGCAGCCCTGATTATAAATGGCTGGTCGTGTGACCCAGAACAGGATGGATCCATGAATTCCTGATGTCTGCAACCGGATTCTGACTCTCGGTAGGAATATCACGGCAGAAATGTTTAACCACTTGCCGTCCGGCTGCTGTATGTAAACGGCCGGACGGTGGCAGTCCAGGGGCGAATTGCCATTCATAAACGGCGCCCGCATTTTCAAGCTGTGCGTGCTTCCTGGGAGCGCACAGCACAGCGATCCGGAGCCCGCTGTGTCCTCCAGACACAGTGAAACACCGATTGTCATATGGGACCTCTGTGTGAGGTCCCGATCATGTGATCACTGATTGGCCAATCAGTGATCACATGAAGAGTGGTAAGCAAGATGTCACTTGTGACATTATCGCTTACTATGTGTGAAATCTGTGAATGATCACAGAGGTCACATGGTACAGGGCTATTCACAACAGCCTTGTACCATGTGACAAGCTGTGACCAATCACAGCTCACACAGTATCAGTGTTAAAAAAAAAAAATCTTCATCACCCCCCACAAGCAGTACAGTGTCACCATGGTGACACTGTACTGCTAGGGTGACAGTATGTTAAAAAAAAAAAAAAAAACTAATACCCCCCCCACGGCGAGAGAGAAAGACACTCACCTTCACAGCTGGACATCCCCTGGAACAAGAGTCAGGCTCTCCATACACCATCAAGCAGCCCGCAACCTTTCTTGGATCTCACCCGGTCCCAGTAGCGGACTGGCCACTCGCTCACAGCCCAAGGGCCCGAGGGTCAGTAGGGGGCCCCATGAGATGCCCCTGGTACCTTCTTCATAGGCTATTTTGAGTTTGGGCAAGGACACAGGGGCCCCATGATCCCCTATTGCCCGGGGGCCCCATGAGTTGTCAGTCTGCCCCTGCCTGGTCCCCATGCCACATGTATCCCTTCATCTGGGGGGTGCTGCTGCCCCCTTGAAAAATGCTGCCCTAGGTAAATGCCTTGTTTGCCTTGTGTTAAATGCACCCCTGTACACAGGGGCGGACTGACAAATCATGGGGCCCCTGGGCAATAGGAGATCATGGGGCCCCTGTGTCCTTGCCCACACTCAAAGCACACCTAAAAAAGCCTATAAAAGGTACCAAGGGCATTTCATGGGGCCCCCTACTGACCCCGGGCCCTCGGGCAGTGCCCGAGTGCTCGAATGGTCAGTCCGCCCCTGCCTGTACATGAAGGGTATGTGCCTGTCCTACTTAAAATGCTAGTTTCCTGGCTGCCATGCCGGTTTGGACTGGAACAAGCATGCAAATAAAGGCTTACGACTTTCATCCCGTTCTCCTGATATATATTTGTGTCTTGGTCAGTTTTTTTTCACAAATATTGAGGCCAGAGGATCAGTATGACAGCCATTTTTTGTCCTTTGACAGGTTATCCTTAAAGGCACAGTCCACCTGTAGTAAATGCAGCACCAAGGATCCTTTGATGAATGTGCATCAGGGTCTCAGCGTGTCCTGGGCACAGTGTATAGGTTATTGCAGTGTTTTTGCCCTTAGGCTGGCACAGAGGTTCAGACCTTCTGGTTCGGAACTGGGCTACACTTCTGGTGACATTGCTGCCATGGCAGATGGGATTTGTAGTAACCTCTCTTCATTGTTCCTGGACCTTGGTGGGCAGGCAGAATCCCCCAGGAAGATCCCCCCCCCATGATTCAAACAAGGTGCAAGTGGGGCATTGTGAGCTTTGGGTAAGGAGTACGTTAAACATGGGTGCAACAAGAAACATGGCCCAAAAGGTGGACTTAAAGCGGAGTTCCACCCAAAAGGGGAAGTTCTGCTTTAAAGATTGGTCCCCCGCTCCCCATTAACCCCTTTACGCCGGCCGCACACAAATGTGCGACCTCCCGCTGTCTGGGCCTAGACGCCGAGCGGCCGCACATTTGCGTTCATGTAAGAAAAACATATGTGCTGAGAGCGCACGCATGTCCAGTACTCTCGGAAAGGTCCCGGTCTGCTCTTTCGATCGGGACCTTTCCCGATCATGTGACCGCCGTGACGACGCATCACGGCGGTCACATGATCCCTAAACCACGCCCCACCCGCCACTCCTCCCCGCTTCTGAAACTCTTAAAGGGCCGGAGGCGCCTGCGGGAAGAGGTTAAGGATTGGAACATTGGGGAGCAGGGGGGGGGAAATGGGTACCCCAATTTGACAGGTACACGCTCCCACTTCCGCTGCGATCACCTGGGCGATCGGAAATGGAAGTTGTCCTCTTACCCTCCCTCCCCAAAGTCTTCTGGGACACTTGACAGGTCGCAGAAGATGACGGACCATTCAGGAAGCGCAGCGCTACTCGCGCATGCACAGTGGGCACCCGGTTGCGAAGCCGCAAGCTGTCACAGCCGGGTGCCCACACTAAAGATGCCGGCGCCTGGAATACAGGACAGCCGGTGAAATGGGCTGCGGCGGGGGCAGGGATGGACTGACAACTCATGGGGCCCCCGAGCAATAGGGGATCATGGGGCCCCTGTGTCCTTGCCCAAACTCAAAAAAAACTATGAAAAAGGTACCAGGGGCATCCCATGGGGCCCCCTACTGACCCCAGGCCCTCGGGCAGTGCTCGAGTTTCCAAATGGTCAGTCCACCCCTGGGCGGGGGCAACGCAGGATCGTGGGACAGGTGAGTGGCTGTTTTTTAAAAATCAGCAGCTACAGTGGAACTCCGCTGTAACCTTCAAAGTGAAAAAATGCTTGCTGCAGTTCTAAAAAATGTCCACTAGATGTCACCCACATCTCATCATTTATTAAAGCCATTCCTACTCCTAATTCTGAGAAATCAGATTTTATGTATTTATTTCAGGTACTTATATATCACCATCCATTTACACAGCACTTTACATATATATTGTATATTCACATCAGTCCCTAACCCTCAAGGGGTGTACAATCTAAGGTCCCTAACTCACTTTCATACATACACATACTAGGGCCAATTTAGACAGGAGCCAATTAACCTCCCAGCATGTCTTTGGAGTGTGGGAGGAAACTGGAGTACCCAGAGGAAACCCACACAGGCACAAGGAGAACAGGCAAACTCCAGACAGGGGGTGCTGTGGTTGAGATTTGAACCCATGACCCTAGTACTGCCAAGCAGAAGTGTTAGCCACTGAGCCACTGTGCTGCCCCATTTAGCCACTGTGCTGCCCAGATTGAAGTGTCTTCATGTCAGCCAGTAGAAGGTTTAGGCCTTATGCGTTAGCTGTAGAATGCTGCATTTTAAAATGTGAGTTTTTATCATTTTTGCATTCGTTTTTTTTCACATATTTTAGCAAAGTTATACTCCCACAAAATCTTCAGCTCAAAAATAGCCAAGACTTTTTGAGCTTTTATCAGCGTCAGAGCATTTTTACAGCTAAAAAATTCCCCTTGAAACCCACTAGTTCTGTTTTTTTTTTCCCAGCCAGGAAATGCTGATTAAAGCCGATGTGTGTACGGACACATAGGAGAACATGCCGGGGAGTTTACTAGCTGTAGAAAAAAAATGCCAGAAGCCAAAACAGTCGCTGCTAAAAACGCGGCTGGTAAAAAATCCTATCTACAGCCGGGATTGCCAGAGAAGAGAACTCCAGTAGGTTTGTTCTGGACCATTTCCAGGATCAGCGCTGAATTTTGAAGGAAAGACATTCAAAAATCTGTGAATTGTTAAACTGTGATTATTATTATACAGGATTTATGGCGCCAACAGTGTGCTCAGCGCTACAATATAACGGGAGACAATACAGCAACAATACAGATCAATACAATGAGGGTTAGGAGGGACCTGATCCTGGGAGCTGACAATCCTCCTCTCCACCAGTATGTTGCCCACCCTGCAACAGTGGAAAAAACCCCAAAGACTCATATCTACAGGACAGGGCGCTTCACCAGGATCGCCATCCGATATAATAAACCCATATAACTGCTGCTTATCTTTTTACATTTCTCCTGGGGAAAATAAATGTTATTATAGACGTGACAGATCAATTCATCTTGTTGAAACAAAGATTCAGAGCTTTTACAGTGTATCTAAAATGTAATATTATTGTTTTGTACCGGTCAGTAGATGTGGTGACTGTATTCATTTCTATTTTTTTTTTCAGGATATTATTTTTCTTATTTTCACCTGGTGATCCTGCCAGGAACACACTTCCTGTTAGGGTGACAACACTCACTCAATGTAATTTTGGAGCAGAAGCGTTGTCATTGTAGGCTGCTCTTCTGATTTGAAGAACAAACTCATCTCCTTCTCTCCCCCCCCCCCCCCCCCATATCTCTCTCTCTCTCTTGTTTCCTTCTTATTCTTCTCTCTCTTTTTTCTCCCTCTCTCTCCCCCTATTTTCTTTATCTCCCTCTCGCTGTCCAGCTCTCTTCCTATCTTTCTTTTTCTTTCCTTCACTCTCTATCCCTCTCTTCCTCTGCTTCTTTTTCTCTCGCTCTCTTCTTCTCTCTCTCTCTCTCTCTCTCTCTCTCTCTCTCTCTCTCATTCTCTCTCTTTATCCCTCTTGCTATTTCTTTCTTTCCTTTTCTCTCTCTCTCCTTCTTTCTTTCTTTTTTTCTCTTTCTTTCTTTCTTTCTCTCCTCTTCTTTCTTTCTTTTTTTTTTTTCTTCTTTCTTGCTTTTTCTTTCTTTCTTTCTTTCTTTTTCTCTTTCTTTCTTTCTCTCTCTCTCTCTCTCTTTTCTTTCTTTTTTTCTCTCTTTCTTTCTTTCTTTCTTTCTTTCTCTTTCTCTTTCTTTCTTTCTGTCTTTCTTTTTTCTTTCTTTCTTTCTCCCCCCCCCCCTCTCTCATCTTTCTCTTTCTTTTCTCTCTCTCTCTCTCTCTCTCTCTCTTCTTTCTTTCTTTCTTTCTTTCTTTCTTTCTTTCTTTCTGTCCTTCTTTCCTTCCTTTCTTTCTTCCTTCCTTCCTTTCCTTTCCTTTCCTTTCCTTTCCTTCCTTCCTTTCCTTTCCTTTCCCTTCCTTCCTTCCTTCCTTCCTTCCTTCCTTCCTTCCTTCCTTCCTTCCTTCCTTCCTTCCTTCCTTCCTTCCTTCCTTCCTTCCTTCCTTCCTTCCTTCCATCTCCCTTTGTCTCTATCTCTCCCTTCTCTCTGTCTTCTCTCTATTTTTTTTGCTCCCTTTTTCTTTCTCCACTGCGGAGTTAACATGTGATGCACAGAGAGGGTGATGGGTGCTTACTGGAACCAATCCCCTGTATGGCTCTCTCTGCAGCAGCTGAACCCCAGTAGAGGAAAAAGCTGGCTTTCTGCTGCTGCGGAGATAGCCATACAGGGGATCATTTCCAGTAATTGTTCGCCTGCCATGCTGATCACCCTCCCTGCCCACATCTGATTCACCCAGCTTCCTGGGGCCCCCCTGCTGGCCTGGGCCCCGTACAGGAGGACTGGTGGTACGGCCCTAAATCTCATAGAAGCTTTATCATGTTCACGTCATTCCAAAAGCCATTTCTGAATATTTTTATATCTGCAGATTTCACTGGAATGATCCCTGATTCCTGTTATGAAGGTCCCTGTTCAGGTATTTCCTGTTATAGGGTGACAACACTCTGTCCCTGTATCTCAATTGTGTTCCTGTGTTGTCACCCAGGCTGATGAAAAGTGGCAGTTCCAACCCACATTACACAGACATGGTCCACTGTCAGGAGACCCACCCTGCGAAATTCCACGCAGCCATCCCTGGTGTGCATGCAGGCCGGAAGTGACTGCAAAGGATATGAAGGAGATCAGCAGCACTGAGATGACAAAATAGTGAAGAATAGGACTTTTATTATGAAAATGGCAATTATTTATGACACACAGAGCAGAATAAATGCTATTTCAGTGATGCTTTACATCTCCTGTAGGACAAATAATAAAGAACATACGTACAGTACATACAAAATAATATATTCTCTTTCAATGCATCGGTGCTGAGATTTGAATGAAGGTCGTCTGTGAAAGGCTCCGCTGGTATTCTTCATCCCGTGTCAGTGAGTTCAAGGCTCCAGCGAGGATCTCCTGCCAGATTCCGGGCCATTCATCAGCAAACAATGGCCGCCCTTCCTGGGCCCGAGCACAGCGTCCGTCCGAAGCCGAACAAAGATCCTCTGTGTCCACTCTGCCTCTTCTATCTGCTGAGCTGCAGAGATGACGCTTTGTATTCTCCATTGCTGAGATTACAGAGAGCCCTCAGCGCTGAATGTGAGCAGTGAGGCTTGACGAAACGCACCGAACGCAATTCACCGCAACAAACCTCCAACCATACACCTGATAAGGGACCAAAGTCACACAATTAACTTTTCTCCGACTCCAGAGGAAGTGGAGCAGAACACTGCAATGTATCCAAATGGAAATATTATTATACATTTATATAGCTCTGACATATACCGCAGCGCTGTACAGAGAACACTGAGCCAGTCACATCAGTCTCTGTACAGAGGAGCTTACACTCTAATGTCCCCTCCCCCACAGTCACATCAGTCTCTGTACAGAGGAGATTACACTCTAATGTCCCCTCCCCCACAGTCACATCAGTCTCTGTACAGAGGAGATTACACTCTAATGTCCCCTCCCCCACAGTCACATCAGCCTCTGTACAGAGGAGCTTACACTCTAATGCCCCCCCCCCCCCCCACAGTCATATCAGTCTCTGTACCAGAGGAGCTTACACTCTAATGTCCCCTCCCCCACAGTCACATCAGTCTCTGTACAGAGGAGCTTACACTCTAATGTCCCCTCCCCCACAGTCACATCAGCCTCTGTACAGAGGAGCTTACACTCTAATGTCCCCTCCCCACAGTCACATCAGTCTCTGCACAGAGGAGCTTACACTCTAATGTCCCCTCCCCCACAGTCACATCAGTCTCTGTACAGAGGAGATTACACTCTAATGTCCCCTCCCCCACAGTCACATCAGCCTCTGTACAGAGGAGCTTACACTCTAATGTCCCCTCCCCCCCCCACAGTCGCATCAGTCTCTGTACAGAGGAGCTTACACTCTAATGCCCCCCCCCCACAGTCACATCAGTCTCTGTACAGAGGAGCTTACACTCTAATGTCCCCTCCCCCACAGTCACATCAGTCTCTGTACCAGAGGAGCTTACACTCTAATGTCCCCTCCCCCACAGTCACATCAGTCTCTGTACAGAGGAGCTTACACTCTAATGTCCCCCCCCCCACAGTCACATCAGTCTCTGTACAGAGGAGCTCACACTCTAATGTCCCCTCCCCCACAGTCACATCAGTCTCTATACCACAGGAGCTTACACTCTAATGCCCCCCCCCCCCACAGTCACATCAGTCTCTGTACAGAGGAGCTTACACTCTAATGTCCCCTCCCCCACAGTCACATCAGTCTCTGTACAGAGGAGCTTACACTCTAATGTCCCCTCCCCACAGTCACATCAGTCTCTGTACTAGAGGAGCTTACACTCTAATGTCCCCTCCCCCACAGTCACATCAGTCTCTGTACTAGAGGAGCTTACACTCTAATGTCCCCTCCCCCCACAGTCACATCAGTCTCTGTACCAGAGGAGCTTACACTCTAATTTCCCCTCCGCCACAGTCACATCAGTCGCTGTACAGAGGAGCTTACACTCTAATATCCCGCCACAATAAACCCTGTCCAGTTCATCAGCAGTACATCTCCCCCCAATGCTGTGAAGATGAGATGGGAGGTGTTCTGTAGTCTTCATACAATATACAGTACAGTAAGTGAATGTTGTCTCCCTATGTCCGGAGACAACACTCTAATTTCCCCTCCCCCACAGTCACATCAGTCTCTGTACCAGAGGAGCTTACACTCTAATGTCCCCTCCCCCACAGTCACACACTATTATTATACATGTATATACAGTTGTGTCCAAAATTATTCAACCCCCACTGAAATTGAGTGTTTTGGCCAGTTTGACATTGCTTTTGATCATTCAGTCATCTTGCTTACATTTACATTAAAGAGGCACTTGTAGGTCAGACAAATATAACATAACAGTTATAATGAAATAACCACAAATGTCTTTTCTGTGCTCACAGCATTATCAGTTTTATTCAACCCCCAAGTGACATTCAATCTTAGTACTTAGTACAGCATCCTTTTACAGTTATAACAGCTTTTAAACGTGAAGCATAGCTTGACACAAGTGTCTTGCAGCGATCTACGGGTATCTTCGCCCATTCTTCATGGGCAAAGGCCTCCAGTTCAGTCACATTCTTAGGCTTGCGCACTGCAACTGCTTTCTTTAAGTCCCACCAGAGGTTCTCAATCGGATTTAAGTCTGGTGACTGCGATGGCCACTCCAAAATGTTCCAGCCTTTCCTCTGCAACCATGCTCTAGTGGACTTGGAGGTATGCTTGGGATCATTGTCCTGTTGAAAGGTCCAACGTCTCCCAAGCCTCAGGTGTGTGACGGACTGCATCACGTTTCCATCCAATATCTCCTGGTACTGAAGAGAATTCATGGTACCTTGCACACGCTGAAGCTTCCCTGTACCTGCAGAAGCAAAACAGCCCCAAAGCATGATTGACCCTCCACCATGCTTCACAGTAGGCAAGGTGTTCTTTTCATCATAGGCCTTGTTCTTCCTCCTCCAAACATAGCGTTGATCCATGGGCCCAAACAGTTCTAATTTTGTTTCATCAGTCCACAGAACACTATCCCACAACTTTTGTGGTTTGTCCACATGGCTTTTGGCATACTGCAGTCGACTCTTCTTATTCTTTGGAGACAGCAAGGGGGTACGCCTGGGAGTTCTGGCACGGAGGCCTTCATTACGCAGTGTGCGTCCTTATTGTCTGGGCTGAAACTTCTGTACCCACATCTGACAAATCTTTTCTCAGTTCCTCAGCAGTCACACGGGGACTTCTCTCCACTCTACGCTTCAGGTAGCGCACAGCAGTCGAAGTCAGCATCTTCTTTCTGCCACGACCAGGTAGC